>NC_066529.1:16432849-16495349 GCF_024679095.1 Eriocheir sinensis
CTTATATAATAGTTTCGTCAGACCTCATTTGGAGTATGCCGTGCAGTTTTAGTCTCCCCACCATGCAAAAGACATTGCTAAATTAGAAGGTGTTCAGCGTAGAGCAACCAAGATTATTCCTTCATTACGAAACAAACCCTACGAGGAAAGGTGTCACATCTAAACCTGTTTTCTCTTGAAAAACGCCGCCTAAGAGGAAAGCTGATCGATTGCTTTAAAAAACTCAACGGTTTTACTAACGTGGATCCGACCAAGCTGTTTGTGATGGATGATTCGACGCGAATGAGAAATAATGGCGCTAAACTCAAATGTAGACAAGTTCATTCAGATTGCACAAAATTCTTCTTCACTAATGCTGTCGTTCGAGATTGGAACAGATCACCACCATCAGTGGTAAAGTGTAACTCGATTGCATCGTTTAAGAATAATTTTGACCGCTATCTCCTCCATCTCAATGTTCACTAGGTCAGTTTCCACGTCATGGTGGCCGCATAACAACTGTCATTTAGGTTTAGCACAGACCACCTAGTTGGGGCCTGCGTGGTCTGGTTATCTAAGTAATTCTATGTAATTTTTTTTCTCTCTCTCTCTCTCTCTCTCTCTCTCTGCCATTACTTCCTCATCTCGCCTTCATTAATTAGGTCTTTTCTTACCTAGTTATCTTTTTCTCGTTATGACTCTGTGTGATGTCTTAACCATTTAATGGCTTTCCTCTTCCGATGACCTTTTTATATAAGGTTATGTATGAATCCCGTCCACCTTTATTTTTTAGTCATTAGCCGGTTAGATATCTTTTTTGGTTTCAGTCTGTCCTCGTATCTTTCTTTCTTCCTATAGAGTGAAAGAGTAATTGAGTGAGTGAGTGAGTGATTGATTGAGTGAGTGAGTGAGTGTGTGATTGTGTGAGTGATTTTCTTGCTTAGTTTTTTGGGTCAATGTGTCTGGGTTTTTTATGTGTCTGGGCGTTCACCTCTCTCTCTTTTTGTATTCTTTATTCGCTTGTCTGTCATTTAGTAGTTTATTTCAGGAATCTCTTCATTTTCTTTCATAATATTTCCACTTTCCAATTTGCTGCTTGGCTTTGATCTTGCCCGTCTTGCCGTCTCTCTTTATCTCCTTTGCATTTATTTTCTCTCTTTCCTTCTTCTTCTCATCTTTTTTCATTCCGTTTCCATCTTTCCCTTCCTCCCTCTCTCCCTCAAATCCTCACTCACTCCCAAATGCCATCCCTCCCTTACTTAATTCCCTCCCTCCTACCTCTCCTTCCTCTCTCCCTCCCTCCCTCCCTCTCTCTCCTCATCCCTCCCTCCTTTCTTCCTTCCTTCGTTCGTCAACCTGCGCCAGATTCGATTTTCTCACGATTATTTTCTCTTTCATGAGTGTGTGTGTGTGTGTGTGTGTGTGTGTGTGTGTGTGTGTGTGTGTGTGTGTGTGTGTTCCTTTTCCCCGGTTTGTGTGTTCGTTCCTTCTCCTCTACGTTCTCTTCCCCTTCTCCTCCTCCTCCTGCATCCCTTTCCCCTCAGCCGGTCCTTCGCAGCGGTCTGTGTTGCCCCGACTCACACTTCTCACGTCTAACCAAACACCGGCGCCGTCCCTCCCTCCTCTAACACGTCCCTCCTACACACACCTCGCGTTTACCTTGGTCGAAGTCCGTGGGAGTCGCCGCTTGTCGCCCCTGTTGTCCTGTAGCAGCTCACGCCTCTTCCAAGTAATCCGAAAGTATTAAGTTTTTTTTATGATATGTCGTCCTTTAGTTCCTCCCTCTCGTAAGTCTCGATCCTGAATTTTCTTGCCATTTTTATCGATTCCTCTTTCTTTGTGGTCTTCTCGCGCACTCCTAGGAAATGTTAAGTCTTTTTCCAGGTTTTTCTCGTCCTTCCTTTTAGTAGCTTCATCAATATTTCTGATCCTATATTTTTATCCCTTCGTATTTTTCTCGTTCCTCCGTTTCCTTCCTCTCAATATATTTTAATGGTCTTACTTCTTCCTTTTTCATTTCTTCCTATTCCCCGTTTACTATATAACCCTCCCTCCACGGTTATTTCCTCTAATACACCTCATTCTACATCAATGAATTATAATAGTAACCCTGTTAAAACTACGGATTGACGGAGCTTATGCAGCTTCCCCAGAACCAAGACTAAGATGCTTCCATAAAATTCATGATCACGTCTGATACTTGCCAGCGGTGACTTTGATTTGCCTGCATGTAAGTTAGTGCTAGTATGCTTGACTTATTAAGACGAGGATGGCATCAGTCGGGTATTTAAAGCAACACCAGGCGGGTTAGTAGACTTAAGCAACACTTTTTGACACTTTTTTGGGTGGCCGAGGGAGGGCGGTGTCTTTATATGGAATCTCGCCTGCTCTCCTGCTCCTTCACATCGCTCTCGTCCTCTTCATCTTCATGTATGACGTCAGCCGCTTCTTAGGGTGTTGGCCCGCAGCTCACATCGGCCGCTGCTCCCACGACATATTTTCCCCAAGTTTAAGGGAAGCGTTCTTAGGCAGAGTTAGGAGAGCGGCGGAATTTTTAGCCCCGGGAAATTCTCGCTTCTGAGGAGGCGAAGCGTTACAAGTTCTGGTAAGTCGTGATGGAGGTCTAGAGGAAATCAAATATCATATGTGGAGAGCGGATTTCATTCCTCGTCGAGCGCTCCATCGCTGGGGTAATTTCTTCTTTCGTTTCCGCCGCGCCGTGACATTTACGTTTAATAAGTCGAAGAGAATTGCAGCAGAGAGTTTCAGTTTGACGACCCGGTGCGCGGCGCTTACACGATAATCTATTTTTTTCTTTCACCAGGACGTCTTTCATGTTGTTTGGGGTCCTTTTCCCTCTCTCTAAAGCTGTTCTCTTCGACCATAACCTTCACCCTAGCTGGCACCCACGCGCAATACTCTCCTTCCTTCCTTCCCTCCTTCGCCTTCTCACCACTCCCGCTGTTGCCTCGCAGCCCACACGAGGAAGAGGGGAGAAGAAAAAAATTAGTTGGTCACCGGAGGAAAAGTTGGTCAGTTCGTATGTTTCTGGGTTGCCTCGAGCTGCGAACTTTAGGCGCCTCTTACTCTTGGGTATTACTTTCGTGACTTGTATTGGTTTGGGGAGCGAGGGTGGCCGCCTGGAGGGATAAGGGGCGCTAGAGACATCAGATCGCCCTCCCGGAAAAGGAAAAAGAAGGTTGGGCCGGAGTGTCGCTGTGTCCGGGCGCCTGGTGCGTGTTGGGTAACGAGGCCGCCAGCACCACCTGCCTTGTTTGTGTGGTGAGGAGGAATGCTGCTGGTGGTGCTGGTATCTGTGGCGTGTTTGTGTGCGTGTGTGTGTTTGGGCAGAGGCGAGGGACGAGTTAAATGGAGGAAGAGAAGGAGGATGAAGAAGAAAAAGGAGAAAAGAACTGAAGAGAGAAAGTAAACGGAAAGCAAAGACGAGAAAGAGGATGAAGAAAAAGGAGAAAAGAACAGAAGGAAGGAAACAGGGAAAACAAAGAAAAGAAAGAGGATAAAGAAAAATGAGAAAAGAACAGAAGGGAGAAAGTAAACGGAAAGCAAAGAAAAGAAAGAGGATGAAGAAATAGGAGAAAAGAACAGATGAGAAAGAGAAAGAAATGAGTGAAAACTAAAGAGGATGAAGCAAAAGAGAAAAGGACAGAAAAAAGACATATAGGAAAAGAAAAAGAGAGAATGAAGGAAAAGGAGAAAAAAATAGAGGAGAGAAAGAAAAGCAAGGAAAGCGTGGAAAAGAAAATGAATGAAAAAATATAAACAGAGGAATGAAAGAAAACAAGGATAGCTAAAAAAGAGAGAAGAAGAGATGAAAGGGCAATGAGGAATATTAAAGAAGAAAAAGGGAGCAGGTTGAAGGATGCTAAGGCGGTGAACGAAAACAAGGAAGAGGAAGATTTAAAGACTCAAAAGGATAACGAAAAGAGGAAGGAAACAAAAGAACGAAGATAGAGGAAAGGAAGAATGAATAAGAGGGAACTGAAAGGGGGGGTAAGATGAAAAAGTTAAAGAAAAAGAATGGAGGAAACGAGAGAGGAGAGTCAAGGATATATATAATTTTTTTTGCCCCTGCGCTTTTATGTAAAAACGAAGCATAAAATATTTGACTTTACTGAAACGCGAGTCAACCTGAAAATAAATTAAAGGGAAACAAAGAATAATACGTACAACATCAGAAATAATAATAATAACACAATAAAAAACGCAGTCGATAGTTAGGAAAGAACAAATAACGTTCGAGGCTTGATTTACTTCCACTCAAACACAACTAAACCTGCAAAAAAAAAATAATAATGAAAAAAAAATATAAAACATCGAAAGTAATAACAATATCATGCCATCCCCAGCACTAATGACAGATGGAAAAGAACAATTAGCATAAAAGCTTTCACTCATGTCTGCTAAAACGGAAGTGAAACTGTAAAAAAAAAAAAAGATAAAAGAATGATCAGATATCCCAAGTACTAAAAACAATACCTAACTTCCGACACAAATAACAATCAGTCTGGGAAGAGGAAATGACGTACGTTTGATCCTGAGAAACTAGAGAAAAAAACAGAGATGGGAGGGATCGCAGTTTTTTTTGGTAGCGTCTTGTAGCCAGAGTTAAGTGTTGACATCCGGATGCTACTTGCGACAAAGGATAACGAAAAAGTATCCAGGAGGAGATAAGATTTAAAAGTAATACGAGAGATGGCATTGGAAAAAAAATAATATAATACGTATTTTTTTGTGACTCCCATTTTCTTCCTCCACTTCCTTCTCCTCCTCCTCCCTAATATGACCTTCCTCTTCTCATATCACATCTATTTACTTCTTCATTTTCCGTCATTTCTCCAGTCCATCTTTTACCTCTTTACCTCCTCTCCCTCCTCCTCCTCTGCCTTCTCTCCCATTTTCTTCTTGCACTTCCTTCTCCTCCTCCTCCCTCATATGACCTTCCTCTTCTGTCACATCTACTTACTTCTTCCTTTCTCGTCATTTCTCCAATCCATCTTTTATCTAGACCTCTTACTTCTTCCTCCATCCTTTCATCTCCCCTCTTTACCTCTTCCCCCTCCGCCATCTCTTTCTTCTCTCCCATCTCTCATTTTTCCTGTATGAGTAAAACTGATGATATTTTCCCTCCCGTCTTCCCGCTCTTCTTCCAGCTTTTCCTTCGCCTAATTAGTGCTTATGAGAAAGAAAAATTATGAAAGCATGGAAGAGAGTAGATGAAATAAAGAAGAAAACAGGGAAAGCTAAGAGAAGAGGAGATGAAAGGAGAAAAGGAGAAAAGAATGCAAGAGAGAAAGACAGTGAAAGCAAAGAAAGAGAATGAAGGAAAAGGAGAAAATAACAGATGAGAAAAAGAAAAAAATAAGTGAAAAGGGGAGAGGATAAAGAAAAAGAGGAGATAACAGAAGAAAGACAAACAGTGAAAGAAAACAGAGAGAGGGTGAAGAAAAAAGGAGAAAAGAATAGAAGAGAGAAAGAAAAACGGGGAGTAAAGAACAAGAAATAAGTAGGAGGAAGGATGTTAACGTGGCGGACGAAGACAAGGAAGAAGAAGACTTAAAGACTCAAAAGTATAACGAGAGAGGAAGGAAAAAGAAGACAACGAAGACGGAGAAAAGGAAGAATGAATAAGCAGGAACTGGAAAGGGGGAGGGTAAGAGGTGAAAAAGTTAAAGAAGAAGGAGAGGAGGAAACGAGAGAGGAGAGGCAAGGTTACAGGAGGAGGAATAGGAAATGGAAGGGAAAGACAGGGAGGAAGAAAAGTTGCAGTGGAAGAGATGAAGAAAACGATGACGCTACTGAAAGATGAAAGCGGCAATAATAATAGTGTATGATGATGATGATGATGATGATGATGATAGGGAAAAAATAGTGATAGTTATAGAAATAAGAAGACTAAGAAAAGTAAGACGAAAAAGAAGATGAAGAAAAAGAGAAATTATAAGAAAAAGAAGAGGAAAAGAAAAAAAAGAAGTGACGTAGAATGAAGACGGAAATGAGAAGGAAGAAGATGATTTCGATATCGAGGAAAACGAGAGTAAAGATCAAACTTATAGAATACGAAAAATTGGAAGATGTACTAAAAGAGAACGAGGAAACTAATAGAAGAAGAAAAATATAAAACGTCAAGTAAGGATAATAACAACAAAACAAAACAAGTCAACTGAAATGAAGAGGTGACAAAAAATGATAAAAAAACAAACAAAACAAAAGCAAAGGAAACACAGAAGATTAAGTAGATCAAGGAGGGAGAAAGAAAGAAAAAAAAAGGAAAAAAACGAAGAAAAATAATGGAAAAAAACGGAAACAAGAGAAGTGGAGCAGGAGGAAAGGTGAAAGAAGAGGAGAAGGGGCTAGGAGGAGGAGGGGAGGGGAAGGGTTAGGAGGAGCAAGCCGGCAAGAGGAGGAGGAGGAGGAGGAGGAGGAGCGCAGCGGGAGTCGGGGCGGCAGCAGCAGGGCAACAGTGGGTAGTCGGAGATCGGCGCGTGAGGATGTAGTCAGAGCTCCTCGCCTCTCACCTCACCGCCACTCCACCGCTCATTAACCTGCTCTAGTGCGTCCAGGTGTGCCCCGCGGGAGTCCTGTTGCCGCGCTGTGCCTCTGTGTGCCGCGTATTGTGCATCAACCGCCCCCACCAAGCCCCTATCGCTCTTTTCTGCCCTCGGGAACTTAGCTAAACTGTGTGCGACTTGAATTAAAACTCCCACACTCTCTGATTTGCTTCGCCTCTTGCTCGCCCTCGCTCGTCGCTCGTCTCCGTGGACAGGTAGGTGAGTGGCGTGACGTCTCAGGTGTGTGTGTGTGGTGTGAGCAAGGAGGCTGTGCTCTGTTTTGCTATGTTTGGTGTGTTGTGTTGTGTGTGTTGCGTCGTGGTTTGGTGTGAAGAAGAGAAGAAGAAGATGGGTTTAGAAATGGAAGATACTGTGATAAAAGGAGAAGAGAGGTGAGAAGCAAGAGGGAGAGGAGGAAAAGGTAAAGGAAGACTGTATATAAAATTGAGAGAAAAAAAAAGAATATGTGGTGTTCAAGAGAGGAGAAAAAGCTCGGTGACAGCGTGTTGGATCCGGCATTTTTTTCATCGTTTTTATGTGTTCATGGGAATAGCAATGTGATATTTTTTTTTACTCTGAAGAACGCGCACGCACAAACACACACACACACACACACACACACACACACACACACACACACACACACACACACACACACACACACACACACACACACACACACATATCATACAAAAAATAAATTAAGGTTTCAAAATCGTAGTCTTTTTTTAATACAAACACAACGAAACATTTGACCCCCTCCCCCTTTAATCCACCCCCCCCTTGCTCTCTCTCTCTCTCTCTCTCTCTCTCTCTCTCTCTCTCTCTCTCTCTCTCTCTCTCTCTCTCATCAACTAGGGTCACATCGATTAGAAGAAGGGACGGGCGAGGGACGGGTAGCCGGTGTTTGGGCTGCCCGCGACCCGTCCTTTGGTGTGCTGGTGTCTCTTTAGGAGGGGGAGGAGGAGGAGGAGCAGGAGCAAAAGGAAGAGAAGCAGGAGAGACGGTGGAGATAGAGATGGTAGGGGGATCATAACTAGAGAATACTTGTGTTCTTTTATTGTCATTATTTGGGATTTAATAAGAGAAGGAAGAAGAGAAAAAGAAGAAGGAGATGGATAAGAAGTAGCAGAGCAGGAGGGGAGGAGGTTGAGGAAGAGGAGGGGAAGGCAGAGTGGAGGAGGAGGAGGAGGATGTGGTTGTGGTGACGATAAAATAAGATAACAATATTCATATTTTTGTACAGTTGTTATTTGGGCGAAGGTGGAGGAGGAGGAGGAGGAGGAGGAGGAGCAGGAGGAGGTGAAAATAATTAGGTTATGTTCATCTGCCTGTCCGTTTGCTTTTTTTTATTCTTGTTACTGGCGTTCATATTTTTTTCGGTTCGTGTTTCTTTTCTAAATCACGGTGTTAAAGTTTTGTTGGTCTTTGCATTAATTACTTGGCGCTGTTTAATGTTTTCTCTTTGATTATTTTCTGTATTATTTTTCTGTATCTGTAATCTGTATTTGTTTTATTTATGCATTTCTCTTTCCGTATTTCTCAGCATAAGTATTTGCATTTTTTTATTTTGTATCATTTTTGTATTTCTGGATTTAATTTATTTTCTGTATTATATATTTTTAAACGCGTCTTGTATTCAATAGGCTTATGTTTTATTCATCTCCGCTTAGCATTCATTACTTGCCGCTGTTTACTGGTTTATTTCAAGTATATTTTGTGTATTACTCGAGTTTCTACCATTACTCATGCCGGCCTCCCCATCGAGTCCTGTTCTCTTGCGGTGGGGGTGGGAGAGGGAAAAGAGAGGAAACGAAGGGAAAGAAAAGGAGAATAAAGAGGAGATGGTGGATAAGAAAGAAAAGGCAAGAGGGACAAAGAGGAAAACGATCGGAAGGATAAAAATGGAGGAGGAGAAGACGAAGGAAAAGATAGATGGAGAGGAAGAACGGAGATTGAGGAAAACGAAAGAAAGAGGAAAAAAAGACAAGGAGTATGAACATGAGCCGAAAGAGAAGAAAGAACGGCTAAGATGAAGTAGGAGGAAAACGAGGGGAAGGAAGAGGAGAAAAAGGAAGAGGAGGAGGAGGAGACGTGGGGAAAGGAAGGAAAAGGAAGATGGAGATGGAGAAAACGAGGGAAAAGAAGAGAAAGAGGAGACTTGGGGAAAAGAAGGAAAAAGGCAAGATGGAGAGGGAGAAAAACGAGGGAAAGAAGAGGAGGAGAAGACACGGGGAAAAGAAGGAAAAGGAAGATGGAGAGGGAGAAAAACGAGGGAAAGGAAGAGGAAAAAAGACGAGGAGGAGGGAACGGAAAAAAAAGAAAATCATGCTGCTTTTCTAATATACGTATACAAAATTAATGAGAGAGAGAGAGAGAGAGAGAGAGAGAGAGAGAGAGAGAGAGAGAGAGAGAGAGAGAGAGAGAGAGAGAGAGAGAGAGAGAGAGAGAGAGATAATATGTGACTTTGACCTCATTTCGTCGTTTCTGGCTTGTCCATAATCTCGTAACACGGTTTGCTTCGAGTCCCACCTTCGCTCTCTTATCTGGGCAGGTAATTGGTTCTCCGCTCTTCGTGTTGAAGGAATGTTTGTTGTAAGAGTGATGGAGTGCGTAGAGGGGAAAGGAAGGGAAGAGATGGGAATGTAGGGGAAAGGAGAGGGAATGGAAGGGAAGGTATGGGACGGAAGTGTAGGGGAAAGTCTAGGGTAGGTAAAGGAGGGGAATGGATGGAAGTGTATGGGAAAGGAGAGGGAAGGGAAGGGAAGGTATGGGACGGAAGTGTAGGGGAAAGTCTAGGGTAGGTAAAGGAGGGGAATGGATGGAAGTGTATGGGAAAGGAGAGGGAAGGGAAGGGAAGGGATGGGACGGAAGTGTAGGAGAAAGTCTAGGGTAGGTAAAGGAGGGGAAAGGATGGAAGTGTATGGGAAAGGAGAGGGAAGGGAAAGGAAGGAAAGGGAAGCGATCTGAATGTATGGGAAATGAGAGGGTAGGGAAGTGAAGTGAAGGGAAGGGAAGGGAAGGGAAGGGAAGGGAAGGTAATGTAGGGGGAAGGAGGAGAAGGAAGTGAAAGGAAGGGCAGGAAAGGAAGTGTAGAGGGAAGGGAAGGGAATGGAAGGGAAGGGATTAGAAGGGACTGGAAAGGATGAGAAGAGATGGGAAAGAAATTAGAGGGAAGGAGAAAGGAAAGGAATTATAGGGAAGGAGAAGGAAGGAGAGAGAAGGAGAGAGAAGGGGAGAGAGAGAGAGAGAGAGAGAGAGAGATTAAAACAGATTGATAAACACCTAAACGATGCCAGAGGGGAAACGGAGGAATGAAGAAGGGAATAAGAAAGCGCAAGTGGAGGAAGGGGAGAGACGATGAGGCTTGAGAGACAGCTTGCCATGTTCATTATTATTATTGTTATTATTATTATTATTATTATTATTATTATCATTATTATTATTATTATTATTATTATTATTATTATTATTATTATTATTATTATTATTATTATTATTATTATTATTATTATTATTATTATTATTATTATTATTATTATTGTTATTATCATTATTATTATTATTATTATTATTATTATTATTATTATTATTATTATTATTATTATTATTATTATTATTATTATTATTATTATTATTATTATTATTATTATCATTGCGACTATAATCACCTGTGTGTGTGTGTGTGTGTGTGCGTGTGTGTCGCGTCTCTTCCTGCAATTACATAATATCATAAGTGTCGACGTTTTCTCTCTCTCTCTCTCTCTCTCTCTCTCTCAACTTCTTACCTTTCTTCTCAGTCTCTTCTCGTCTTCAAAGCCAAATTTTTCTCCCTCGCCGCCTAAGAGTCTTGGTTTGGCCTTCACGTCTGGGTCCTCAATTCCCTCATTCTCCCTCCTCCGAGCGTTGCCTTAGTGCCTTTGCTTTGTTAAATGTCCGAGAGGTGTTGAGGAAGGAGAAGGGGGAGGAGGAGGAGGAGGGTTGGGGAAAGAAGTGGAGGGAGGGGGGTAGGGAGGGTCAGAAAGAATGGGGAGAGGAGAAACTACTTTGTTTTGGGAAAGAAGAGAGTCGGGGGGTAAAGAGGGGCAGGAGAAGTGTGGGAAGAGGAGGAAAATACATTGGGGAAAAAGGGAGTTGGGAGGTAGGGAGCGGCTGAAGAGAGGTGGAGGAAAATACATTGGGGAAAAAAGGGAGTGTGGAGGAAAGGAGCGGCTGAAGAGTGGTGGAGGAAAATACTTTGTTAGATTATTTTCACTCTTTTGTGTCGATTCTTTCTCGTATATTCTCGATTTTTTTCCGTATTTGTTCTACTTGGAATCGTAATAGATATTGTGTTTGTGTCTGATTTAATTTGTTTTTATCCTACGGCGGGGTTTTAGTTGCTATTATTGTTGTGTGTGTGTGTGTGTGTGTGTGTGTGTGTGTGTGTGTGTGTGTGTGTGTGTGTGTGTGTGTGTGTGTGTGTGTGTGTGTGTGTGTGTGTGTGTGTGTGTGTATGTTGCTATCTCTATGCGTATTTTTTTTATCTATCAGTTGTTAGTTTTGTTCATTTGTCTACTTGCGGTATTTATATTTATTACTCGACGGTGTTTGCGGTCATAGTCAGGTTTGTACTTTCTCTGGTTATTTATTTTACTGCAGCATTTATAAATATTGCTCGACAGGGTTTGTGGTGGTTTCGTTTATCATCAGTTTCTGTTTATTTATGTTCCTGTGGCATTTATAAATATAACTTTATTACTCACCCTACATATTACTTACTGTAAATCCTCCTTTTTAGCGGCCATATTTACGTATATTCTCGTTTCTGATCATTTATCTTGATGCATTTATAAATATTACTTACTCCAAATATTACGTACAATGAATACTATTTTTTGAGGTCATTTCTACGTTTACCCGCGTTTCTGTTTATCTTCTTATTGCATTCATTAACACTACTTACTCTAAATATTACTTATGATAAATATTACCTTTTTGCGGCAATTTCTACATTTGTTCTTGTGTCTGTTGTAATCGTCGTCGTGGATGAGTGCAGAGTGCGTCGCCACACCTCTATAATCCCTGTTACTAACTCTAAATATTACCTACTCTAATTATAACGCACGATAAATATTACCTTTTTTCCCCCATTTCTACGTTCATCCTCGTGTCTGTTGTAATCGTCGTCATGGGTGGTTGCGGAGTGCGTCGCTACACCTCTTTAAATTATCGTTGCCTACCCTAAATATTACCTACTCTAATTATTACGTGCGATAAATATTTCTTGTTTGCTTCCATTTGTACGTTCATCCTCGTATCTGTTGTAATTGGCGTCGTGGATGGTTGCGGAGTGCGTCGCTACACCTCTTTAAATTATCGTTGCCTACCCTAAATATTACCTACTCTAATTATAACGTGCGATAAATATTTCTTGTTTGCCTCCATTTGTACGTTCATCCTCGTGTCTGTTGTAATTGGCGTCGTGGATGGTTGCGGAGTGCGTCGCTACACCTCTTTAAATTATCGTTGCCTACCCTAAATATTACCTACTCTAATTATTACTTGCGATAAATATTTCTTGTTTGCTTCCATTTGTACGTTCATCCTCGTGTCTGTTGTAATTGGCGTCGTGGATGGGTGCGGAGAGCGGCGTCACACCTTTATCATCCCTGCGTTGGTGCTCTCCCTGTCCCTGAATGACACTCTGACATTCATCACTCTTTGTTGATTCGGCTGTTCTTACCTTCGCCTCGTCGCCCTCGCTTCCCTTTCTGTGATTGTTTTTATTCATATTCTTGTTTTTATTTTATTTGTTTGTTAGTGTGTGTGTGAAGCAATATGCCAGCGGCCTTTCATCGCCTCGAGTATTAAGGGAGCATTTTTCTTTAATGTTTGATATTCTTTTTCCTCTCTCTCTCTCTCTCTCTCTCTCTCTCTCTCTCTCTCTCTCTCTCTCTCTCTCTCTCTCTCTCTCTCTCTCTCTCTCTCTCTCTCTCTCTCTCTCTCTCTCTCTCTCTCTCTCCTGTTTTCTTCCTCCTCCTTTGCTTTTTTCTTAAAGTTCTCATTTTCTTTATTTCTCGCTTCTCACTATTTTTTTGCTACGAG
This sequence comes from Eriocheir sinensis, assembly GCF_024679095.1. NCBI lineage: Eukaryota > Metazoa > Arthropoda > Malacostraca > Decapoda > Varunidae > Eriocheir > Eriocheir sinensis. Next base: position 16,445,485 of record NC_066529.1, read on the forward strand.
CTGTCGACGCCGAATTCTCCCTCCTCTCATTGTTCTCTACTAGCTTTCTTTTTCTTTGAGTAAGTCTTTTTTCCTCCTTTTCTTTCCCACTTACCGCCAAGATTTCCTCTCCTTTCAACGCTTCGGTTTTTGGATTACACTCCCGCACTCCATAATTCCATCTCACCTAACCAGTCCACTCTTCCTACTTTCCCCGCTATTCCTTTCCACACCTTTTATTCTCACTCCATCCTATCCATCGCTCGCTTGCTCAAACCCACGTCACTGTACCTATCCAATACCCTTCTGGTTTACTGAGCCATGCCCCGTTTTGTTAGCTTTCCCACCTCACCCAGTCTCCTCATTTTTCTTGCATACACGGCTATTCCTTTCGTTTCAACCTTAGCCCATCTCATTTACCGCTCGCTCAAACCCACGTCACTGTACCTATTCAATCTCTTTCTGGTTCACTCAGCCATGCCCCGTCTTGTAAGCCTCCTCACCTCACCCAACCTCCTCATCCTACTTACCTCGTTATTCCTTTCCGCATCTTTCAACGTCAGTCCATCCCATTCATCGCTCTCTCAAACTTATGTCACTCCCCGTCAGGTTCACTCAGTCATGCCTCATCCTTGTAGCCTCCCCTCCCTGCCCACACATGCCAGACGTCATCCAGCCTACCCAGAACCCTGAGCCATGAGCCCTGAACCCATTCCACCCAACCGTACACTTGGCCCTGTCACTCTTCGCTCCCTACCCCTCCCAGTCCCGTCTCCTCCCCTGGTCAGCTGTTCCGCCACGCCCTTCCCTGCTCTGCCCCGCTCCTGACGCCTCACAGAACACGTTGCAGTAATCCTCTTTCCCTCCCTGACTGTCCAATCGCTGCTGTTTACTCTCTACGGACCAAAAGCTGACTGGGTGATGGTGGTGGTGATGGGTCTGGTGGTGGTGGGATGGAATGGGATGTGGAGTTGATGGGAGATGGTGGGAATGGGTGACGGTGGTTGTGTGTGTGTGTGTGTGTGTGTGTGTGTGTGTGTGTGTGTTTGTGTTTGTGTTTGAGTGTTGTTTTTACTGTTTTTTTTATTATTACTTTTGCTGTTGTTATTGTAGTTAATGTTGTTAGGGTGATGGCGGTGATAGTGGTGATAGTGATGGTGATTGGAATGGTGGTGGTGGTGGTGGTGGTGAATGGTTGTTACTGTAACTGTTTTTATTGTTTTGATGCACCACCACCACCATCATCATCATCACCATCATCATCACTCCCTCCACAATCACCACCACAACCAAAATCACCACCACCAAATCAACCACCACTTCCATAACCTGTACCCAAACTATTCCAACCAACACCCTCCCCTTCTCCCGCACCAAGCCCCCCACACACCTGGCCACCTATGTAATCACCGCTGCCCCAAATGATCACCTGCCGCCTGATAACTCCCTCGGGTAAAAACTCTTAATTAAAGGAGTCGTTGGTGTCCGCTGAGAGGTGGAAGGGTGGACTGTGATTGCATGGAGAGAGAGAGAGAGAGAGAGAGAAGAGAGAAGAGAGGAGGGAGGAGGGAGGAGTGAGAGTAACAAAAAATAAAGGTGTGAGGTGCTTGTGTGAACAGTGGCAAGTTTGTGCGAAGAGAACAATCACCCAAACACTTCATTATCTACCTCATTCTCCTCTATTTGCTTCCCTTCTCGCGTTCCTTCCCCTCATTTTCCTTTCTCTCCGTCCATACAATGAGTGCAGCGCGGCGCCTCATCTAACCCCAAGACCTTATCCTTCCTTCCCTTTACTCTTTCCCATTATCATCATCCTCTAATGGTTCGTTTCTTCCTCTTCCTTGCACCCCATCAAACCTCTCCGTCACCTTCCCATCACACTCAGCCACTCTTGGTTTGTTTCCTCCCCTTTCCTGCACCCCATCACGCCTCCCCCTCACCTCCCCAACATCCTTGTCCGTTCTTAGATCCTCATTTCGTGTGTTCCCCTTCCTTGCACCCCATCAAACCTCTCCGTCACCTTCCCATCACACTCAGCCATTCTCGGTTCGTTTCCTCCCCTTTCCTGCACCCCATCACACCTCCCCCTCACCTCCCCAACATCCTTGTCCGTTCTTAGATCCTCATTTCGTGTCTTCCTTGCACCCCATCAAACCTCTCCGTCACCTTCCCATCACACTCAGCCATTCTCGGTTCGTTTCCTCCCCTTTCCTGCACCCCTTCACACCTCCCCTTCACTTCCCCAACATTCTTGTCCGTTCTTAGATCCTCATTTCGTGTCTTCCCCTTCCTTGTACCCCATCAAACCTCTCCGTCACCTTCCCATCACACTCAGCCATTCTCGGTTCGTTTCCTCCCCTTTCCTGCAACCCTTCACCTCCCCTTCACTTCCCCAACATTCTTGTCCGTTCTTAGATCCTCATTTCGTGTCTTCCTCTTCCTTGCACCCCATCAAACCTCTCCGTCACCTTCCCATCACACTCAGCCATTCTCGGTTCGTTTCCTCCCCTTTCCTGCACCCCTTCACACCTCCCCTTCACTTCCCCAACATTCTTGTCCGTTCTTAGATCCTCATTTCGTGTCTTCCCCTTCCTTGTACCCCATCAAACCTCTCCGTCACCTCCCCATCATCCTCATCCGTTCTTAGATCCTCATTTCGTTTCTTCCCTTTCCTTGTACCCCATCAAACCTCACCCTCACTTTCCCATCATACTCATTTGTTCTGAGATCATCAGTTCGTGTCTTCCCCTTCCTTGTACCCCATCAAACCTCACCCTCACTTTCCCATCATCCTCATGCGTGTTCATTTCATCAGTTCGTTTCATCCTCTTCCTTGTACCCCATCAAACCTCACCCTCACTTTCCCATCATCCTCAGCCATTCTCGGTCCGTTTCCTCCCGTTCCCTGCACTCTATCAACCATCTCCCTTATCTTCCCATCATCCTCAGTCATTCTGATTTCCATTTTTTACTCTCCTTGCACCCCATCAAACTTAGCCCTCACCTTCCTATCCTTTTTACTTTCTCTCAGTTCACTTTCCTTTCGCTTCATGTACCCTGTCTGAGTTCGCTGTCACCTTCGTCGTGGTGGTGGTGGTGGTGGTGGTGGATGTTACTGATGAGAGATTACGGTACAAGTGTGGTTGGTAGGTTGCCTTGATGATGAGAGTGGTGGTGATGAGTGTGATGGTGAGTGGATTTGATGTAAGAGTGATGAAGTGATGCTGGTGGTGAGGAAATTGACACATGAGGAAGGAGTGACTCTCATACTCGTGGTGATGGTGTCGGTGGTGGTGGTGGTGGTGATGGTGGTGGTGGTTCTAGAGACGCTGGTGGTGACAATGGTCGTGGAGTCGTTGTGATACTGAAGATGGAGGTTTAAGATAGTGTAGTGATAGAAAAATAGTGTTAGTGATAGAGCATGATAGTGTTGTTGTAGTGGTGTTGGTGGTGGTGATGGAGGTGGTGGTGTTTCCTTCAGGGAGATAGATTTTGGAGATGACTGTGGTTATGGAGAGGTCAAGTTGATTGTGGTTATGAAGGAACTAGTAAAGATGGTGTAGAGCCGCAGATGACAGTGGTGGTGGTGGTTATAGTGATGGTGGTGGTGGTGGTTGTTATAGTGGTGGTGGTGGTGGTGGTTGTTATAGTGGTGGTGGTGGTTATAGTGGTGGTTATAGTGGTGGTGGTGTGGTTTACTAGACAGGTCGGTAGTTAGTGTGGGTCTGGAAGGGCAGCTGGTGGTGGTGAACGAAGGTGTAGGTTTGGGTGTAGGCAGCGGCGGTGAACAATTAGAGTAGCCTGAGGGCGGGTCGATCACAGCTGGGGCCAAGACATGAGGGGCGTCTTGGCAGCCTTTGTCCACGCCGTCCCTTCCGTCCACTCCGTCCCCTCCGTCACCCACGCCCACTCGCCGCCTCGCCCTCGCCACGCTATATAAAGCCAAGAGAATTAGTGTTGCTGTCTGATGGAAAACGTACAGGATTGACGTATATCAGATAATAGAGTAAGGTAATTCGATCACCAGCATATCCACGCCCACACTCCGCCTCGCCTCGCCTCGCCTCGCCATATAAGACCGAGAGAAGTATTGCTGTTGTTCGATATAAGACAAAAAAATGACATATAACAAACAACACAGTCGACTAAATCAAAATCACATCACTCACGCCCACACGCCGCCTCGCCCTCACCACTCTGTATAAGACCAAGAAAATGAGTTATGCTGACCGACATAAAACATACAGTTATGACGTATGGAAGGTATTAGGGTAAGGTAATTTGTTTATCATCACAGGCCTACGCCCACACGCCGCCTCGCCCTCGCCACGCTGTATAAGACCAAGAAAATGAGTTCTGCTGACCGACATAAAACATACAGTTATGACGTATGGAAGGTATTAGGGTAAGGTAATTCGCTTATCATCTTATCATCTTTATCAGCTTATGGACCTGATGGAGTGCCTCCTATTGTCCTTAAAAACTGTGCCTCCTGTCACTTGCATGTCTCTGCCCTGGTCAACTTCTTTTCGTCTCACCTGTCAACATCTACATTTCTTCTTGCTCATGCAGCCTCACACTTCCTGTCAGCTAAGAAGGGACCTTCAATCAATCCAACTATCAGATCTTAAGCTTTTGCTTTACTTTCTTGTCTAAGCTTTTGAATCAATCTTCACCGGAATTTCTCATTCAAACTTACCTCTTCACTCTGACCTTCTCGCATGATCGCCGTTCGGCAGGTTATCTCTGGTAGCCTTCTAACTTCTTTCTATAACACTCTTTTCATCCTCTCTTAGCTGTTTCTATGCGTTTTTGTTGGCTTGAAGCTTTGCCTTTTTTTACTTGATAGGGTCTAAGGGTCAGCTTGCTTTCTAAATCTAAATCTCCCTCTCACGGTCCTCTCTGTTCTCTGGCCTTTATCTTCTGTTTCTCTTCGTTCCGTTTCTGTTCATTCAGACGGTCCACGGTTTTTGTTCTGTCCTGGCAACTCTGGCTGTATTGTCCACTCTTTCTTCCTCTCTCCCATCTTTTCACCATTCTTCATTGATCTTCTTTCCCAAACCACTTGATCCTATCCATGCCTACGCCGATGATTCCTCATTGTTATTCAACTTCTTTAATAGAGACCCACCCTTCAGAGGCTAATGATCAAGGCTGGAGGAGACTGACACTGGCAGAAGAGATTACCTTTAGATCCGGTGCGGGGCAAGACAAGAACTGGTGTCCTTCTACACCTCAAAAACACTGACACTCCACCTATCCCAAACACATCCTTCATCTTACTAACAACACCCAGCTATCACCTTCCCAAAAATCAGGCCATTTCTCAGTCTAATCAAAATCAAATCTGAAACTTCTCACTCATATCTCTTAAAACAGGGCATTCATCACTAAATCAGCTTCCTCGTGTCCGCCGCTCGTTCTCTTCCATGTTAGTGGAGTTCTTCCAGCCTGCTTCGTTGCTGTCCATATAGCATGGCTTGTCCCATGGGGGGCCTTCTTCGTCACACAGCTTGGAGGGCTCCCTCACAGCATCTTCGAACCTCATCAGCTCTCCCTCTTACTCATTGTCTCGCTCTCCTCCTCATACTGATAGTCTTCTACCTCTTTCATCTCGCCGCAATGTTGCCTCTCTTTCTATCTTCTATCTCTGTTCCATGACTGCTCCTTCTGTCCGGCCCTCTAACCGCTACACTTCCCCCCATGCTCATCCCCTTGCACTCGACTTTCTCATACTCATCCTATCTCTTGCATCTTCCTCTCTTTCCATCCTCAGAGTCTTCTCTCTTTCATCTTCTTTCATCGTAACTTCCTCCCTCCTTCACGACTTAAACTCTTCCTTGAGGACTTAAACTCTTTCTTCCTCCCTCCTGAACACCTCCTCGGGTTTCGCCCACACGTCCACACGCCGCCTCGCCCTCGCCACGCTTTCTTTCTAAGACCAAGAGAAAAGGTGTTGCTGATCTATAGAAAACACACAGTAATGACGTTTAAAAGGTAAGAAAATAAGGCAATTCGTTCAACACCTCACACCTTACCGCACACCGCCTCGCTACGCAATGTAAGAGAAGCAGAGAAATAGAACATGTAATGGCTTAAGATGTCGATGGTAATGAGCAGTTGTAGACTTTATGATGCTTTTATTTTGTCTCCCTAACTTTTAATAACCACCTCACTACACGCACGGAGACCCACCAAGACCAAGACCAGGAGACGTACTGTTTTTTTACACCGTTGCCAGATTATCGTACTCAGAGCCTCGTATTTATCGGTTTCTGAGCCATAGCTATTGCCAAAAAACACCAATAATTAACCATTTTAACCATAACTAAATATGAAGGCAGTAATTGGGGTCCAGGACAGTTTTGGGATCGGAAATTGGCAAACATAGGAGGCTGAGCAAGACAATCTGGCATCGTTGTACTGTTAAGATGACAGAATTAAATAATGGCAGATGCTGAATGCACTGCACCGACACAGATCAAGTACAAATACACCAAGTTAATTCGGTCTCCGCTCACCCCAGATATATGATTCCCTTGATTAACGTGTGTGGCTTCCAGAATAATTCGTTCATTTCCTGCACTTCCATTAAATTCATAACAAAAACAGAAACACATCTATCTTAATCAGAATTATAACACAGCGAGAGCCGAAAGAGATGTAGAAAGAAATGAGAACAAAAACAACACCCAAAATATACACTCACACAGCTTCATCTCAAGGGAAAAAAACCTGAGGCAAAAGAGATATACATAGAGACGAGGAAAAAAAAACCGTCAAACAGAACCCACAACAGTAATTTCCGCAGATACCTGAATCCGTGTGCACTTCCAAAACGTTTGATTAATTTCCGAGCCTGGAGGCGGCAGCGGCGGTGGCGGTGGAGGAGGAGGAGGAAGGAAAGCTCGGTGGCTGGGTGGCTGGGCGGAGGAGGTCGGTCGCGAATCTGCTGGCTGCTGGCTGGGCGGCGGCTCGACTTGTCCGGGTTAAGCTGGTGAACAGTCGCGGCGTGTGTGTCATGTGGCGAGGGGCGAGGCGGCGACAGTCTTACAGGAGTTCGCACTTAACCAGCCGCTGTTTGTCCCAGAGCCGAGGGTGAGAAGGAGCTTGAGGATGAGGATGAGGGAGAAGTCAGATAGTCTTATAGGAGGATGGAAGGTTAAGGAGAGAGAGAAAGAGAGAAGAGAAGAGTAGAGGAATGGCGAGAGAATAGCAACAACAGTGGAATAAGCCTGTTGTCAGAAGTAGAATGATAGATATGAATAAATAGATAGATAGATAGATAGACAGAGAGAGAGAGAGAGAGAGAGAGAGAGAACAGGTAGCCAACTTTAAGCAGGGCAGGGAATAAAGCGTAAATAAAAGTGAGAGAGCAGAGAAAAAATTAAACTTGAGGAAAGTAAATGCTAAATAGGCGAGAGAAAGAGAAAGACATTGTAGGAGGGAAAGCAAGGGGTGGAAAAGGAGGAGGAAGAAGAGAGAGAGAGAGGTAGAGGAAAAAGAAGGTGGGTTAGGGAGACGATGTAGAGCAGCGGTTCCCAAACTTCTCAGGCCACGCACCAGCTCCCAGGCTGTGACCGAGTCCACGCACCCCCACTAAGATTCCAGCAGTACTAAGGTCCCGTCGATTTCTTGAAATTTCGTCCATTTTTTACGAATTTTGTGCTCGCAAAGTATGAGGCTCTGAGCGATGGCTATAAAAACTGAACGAAAATGTACCTGGGGGGTGGATGAATGTGCTGAGTCTGGGTAAGTTGCAAACAAAGAGCAGACAACTCCGCTGAAGCGTACAGCATACGTTAGTTTTAAAACAATTGCAGTTAATGATGTGTTTGAAATTTTAAAGAGACATAAAATCCGCTATTACATATTTTTTTTTCCACACGCACCCCCAAGGGTGAGCGCACCACACTTTGGGAACCGCTGATGTAGAGGATGTGGAAGAATAAGAGGGAAAAGAAGAGGGAGAAGAGGAAGCACAGAGCAAGGAATTAGAATAGGAAGAAAGGAAAATAAATGAGAATAAGAGGGAGGAAGATGGAGAAGAGAAATTGCAGAATAAGAAACAGGAGTAAGAAGAAATGAGAATAAATAGGAATAAAACATAGGAAAATGGAGAAGAGGAAGCACAGAGTAAGCAGTAAGAGTAGGAAAAAAGTAAAGCAAATGAGAATAAGAGGGAGAAGAAGATAGATAAGAGAAAGCACAGACAAAGGCATGAGAGTAGGAGGAAAGGAAAAAAAATGAGGAAGATGGATAGAAGAAAAGAAAGAGTATGAATAGGGAGAAAGGAAAATAAACAGGAAGAAAGAAAGCAAGAAAGTCTAGGTAGAGGAGAGAGAGAGAGAGGGAGGGATTCAAGATATCGAAAATTATAATCTAATACTTCAGGGATGAAAAGAAACGGCTAAATTTGAGTCTGGCACGAAACCAGGAAATGAGGCCTCGCTTTGAAAAGGTTCCCGGCGTGTACCAGCGACGTGGCTCAGGTCCGTATTCCCAAACATTTCGGGGCTCGCACACTCACAGCTGATTTGGCTTTCGTAGAGGATGTGATAGTACTTCCATGGCTCGTTTCGTAAAGGTTGCGTTAGTATCTCCACGAGGGTAGTTTTAGGAGCCTAGAGATAGTATGAGGAGATTTTTGCACCAAGAACGTGATAAAACACTCATAATAACCCGATTAATCCTCCCCACTCACAGCTGATATGGCTTTCGTAGAGGATATGATAGTACTTCCATGGCTAGTTTCGTAGAGGTTGCGTTAGTATCTCCACGGGGGGTAGTTTTAGGAGCCTAGAGATAGTATGAGGAGATTTTTGCATCAAGAACGTGATAAAACACTCATAGTAACCCGATTAATCCTCCCCACTCACAGCTGATATGGCTTTCGTAGAGGATGTGACAGTATTTCCATGGCTAGTTTCGTAGAGGTTGCGTTAGTATCTCCACGGGGGTAGTTTTAGGAGCCTAGAGATAGTATGAGGAGATTTTTGCATCAAGAACGTGATAAAACACTCATAGTAACCCGATTAATCTTCCCTACTCACAGCTGATTTGGCTTTCGTAGAGGATGTGATAATACTTCCATGGCTAGTTTCGTAGAGGTTGCGTTAGTATCTCCACAGGGGGTAGTTTTAGGAGCCTGGAGATAGTTTTAGAAGATTTTTGCCCCATGAACGCGAAAACAGACTCATGAGAACCCATTTAATCTTCCCCACTCACAGCTAATATGGCTTTCGTAGAGGATGTGTTAGTGTGTTCCATGGATAGTATTGTAGAGGTTGTGTTAGTACTTCCAGTGGGGGTAGTTATGAGCCTAGCGATACTCGTAGTTTGAGAAGGTTTTTGCGTGATAAAACACTCATAGTAACCCGATGAATCTTCCCCACTACAGTTGCTATGGCTCTCGTGGAAGATGTGATAATTACATGGGCCGTTTCGTAGAGGTTGCGTTAGTATCTCCATTGGGGGGTAGCTGTGAGCCTAGAGATACTTGTAGTTTGAGAAGGTTTTTGCACCATCAACGTGATAAAACACTCAAAGTAACCAGACTTATCTTCTACGCGGTTGTGTTAGTGTTTCAGTGCTGGAAGAGGGGAGGGGGGGGCTGTAGTTTTATGAGCCTAGTGGTGGTTTGTCTAACATTCCATACACACACAGTTGATAGGGCTTTCGTAGAGGTTTTTAGTGTTTTTATGGGTAGTATTATGAGCCTAATGGTAGTTCGATAAAGCTTCTTCTGCACCATGAATACGAAAAACTCATGAGAATGCGGCTTTTACATTCACAGTTGATAAGGTTTTCGTAAAGATGTTAGTGTTTCCTCCAGTAGTTTTATGAGCGTAAGGATAGTTTGACAAGGCTTTTGCACCATGGGTATAAAAAACCCTCAAGAGAAGCCGACCAGTCTCTTTTGTGTCATTTAGAAATATGTGTATCTGTTGTGAGAACCGAAAGCCTGAGTTATGTTAGCGGGGGCAGAGCACAGGTAGTGGGGAGAGGGAGGCTGAGGGGGTGCACGGTCCTCCTTAAGCCTGCTGGAGGTAAAGGAGCACCTGTGTTCACCTGTGTCGTCACTCGTTTATCCCCTACACTCGTACGTTTCCAGCAGTCTGTCTTCCTCTCACTGGTTTGTTTTCACTTTCGCCTTCTTAAACTTGGTAAGAATGGAGTATCTCTTGTAGCTTGCCACCTTTTACTTGTTTTTTTATTATTATTTTCATTGGTACTAGTTTTATTGTTATTTGTTTATTATTACTGTTTTCATTTTATCTTATTACTTTTATTAGTATCCTTTTCTCCCGTTCTAGGCTTTAAGTTTCCTACTTTGAATCTGGTAGAGGTGGAGGAGATGTATAATCCGTCTGTTTTCTTTTCCAGTCGATCCATTCAGCATTTATGGTCGCAAAAGTCGTGTAAAGACAGGTTTGCCCTCGTATAAGACACCACCTCTAATGTTACTCTTTAAAGCATTGTATTCCACCGAAACCATCACCATTAACATCATCATCAGTGTCACCGCCTTTATTACAGCTTTCAATCTTTATACGCACCAACATACAACAACAGCCCCAACCCCACCACCCAACACAACCACTGACCCGATAACCACACATAGCGCCACCATCGCCTCCACCAATACCGCCACCACCACCACCAACACCACCACACGGATCATTGATATTGTTACCAGATCCCATTGTTTATCGTGTTGTTACCTTTAAACGAATATGAATACCTCCTCCTCCACAGCTTAGCGTCATATCAACACTGCTAACCCTACTTATACCTTCTACTACTACTTCTACTACTACTACTACTACTACACATAAAAGATACCTCAACCCATGTTTATTTTCCCGACACATAATCATGGAGGGGTCCATAGCCCCAACTCTGTTCGCTAATGACTGTGGCATCCAACCATATCACAAACTACTACTACTACTACTACTACTACTTCTACTACTTCTACTACTATTCCTACTACTACTACTACTACTACTACTACTTCTACTACTACTACTGCTACTACTTTTCTTACTACTATTCCTACTACTATTACTACTACTATTACTACTACTACTACTACTACTACTACTACTACTACTACGAATATGACTATGACTACTACTACTACTACTATTACTACTACTGTTACAATTCTGATACTGATACTACTATTATTTTCATTCGAATTGCCATTAACATTCACAGACCCAACAAATAACAAACCCAAAAATAGATTTCCGGGCTACATATCCATTACTATTATGAACCAAATGTCACCATACTGTCATCACATTAACCATCACTAATACCACTTACCCCTCACCACCACCACCACCACCACTGCCACCACCACCAATACTACCACCGCCACCACCGTCATCCCATCAAGCTCTGTCACCACGCCGAACTTTGCCGCTTCGCCAGATTAACAGCGCCGGTCCAAAAAACAGAGAGAGAGGGAAAAAAAAAGACTCGTTGCTTCCGGAGGTATATTTCTCTCCTTAATTTACTGTGCGAACCAAGGAAAAAGCTGCGCCGTAATTGAAAAACTGAAAGAGATTCCCTACACTTATGTCCTCGGCCTTCCCCCTCTTCTTCTGATTCTTCGTTTTCTAATTCTCGTTCTCCTTCTTCTACCGAAATTCTCCTTCTCCCTCTGCTTTTAGTTCTTCTTCTAATCGTTTTGTACTTTTCTTTTTCCTTCTTCTCGTCCTTCTCCTTTTCCGTCTCGCCTGACCTCCTCAGTCTCGCCTGACCTCCTCAAAGGGACAGACGTTGACCTTGCTGCTGCTGCGGCATCAAACCTTAACCTTGCTTTTCACCTCGTCTGGTGAAACGACACTTGTTATTTTGTGTGTGAATCGACTCCGTGTGTTACATTTTAACGTCACAACTTTTGAAATCCGTTCATCCACGTTTTTAATTAACCGTTACTTAAATAGGCCCGTACGCCTTCTCAGAAATCGAACGACTAACTGTGCTTGTTTACTTTTCTGATTTAGCACCACTCAACTTAATTAATTAACGTCTAACTCAGTGCTGTGACGCGTCTAACTAGTGTTTGAAGTGTTGCGAGGATTACCTTACAGTGAGAGGACTTCCCTGCTGAGCTGAGCGGTTAAGTTATATATCGACTTTTTGTGGGTTTCCGGGCTGTCCTCAGTAGGATGACAACTGCACGACCGAACACAGCACCCAGTGAAAGACAGTGAGCTTCTTGTGTCTAACTAACGTAGAAAATCTGTCACTCACGTAGAAGTACAAAGCTTGACCCGTATACCAGCACACCTGTTTTGAAAAGGAGGAAAAGTTTAATCCCCAGAGAATTTTAATCCCGGAGGAAAACACGTGCGGGCCCTCATAGACGCCACACCTCAAACTCTCCCGCGTGACTCGACCGATTTAAAGCCGCCTCCCTCCAGGTGTTGACCTTAGTCCACGCGGATACAAAATTCATCTTAACTGTAAAGCACAGAATTATATCGTCTTGCAACAGTAAATAAAAATTAAAAAAAGTAATCATGCCGTCCAACTATCTCAATTGATGTAATTGTTCAAAGAAATATGCTGCGATTCATTACCAAGCCAGCGACTCGATGTGTAGGTACTGTGTCTTAGACTTACGTATTCAGGCACTACAAACAACCAACGAGGAACTACAACGCTCCAATGCGTTGATCTGGGACACCATGATGGCCTTCCTCAACTCCCTACCCTCATTCTTCTTCTTCTTCTTCTTTCCCCGCCCTTCCTACTCCAGCTTCCTCCTCCTCAAACTCATATTCTGACGTTCTGACCCAACTACATACCTCCTCCTCCTCCACTGCCTCGCCTGAACCCGCCTCCATCCTTATTCCTTCCGCCCCATCCACCTCCCTTGCTACCTCATCCACTCCCACTCCCTCTTCTCCTCCACCACCCTTGACTCCTCCCCTATCCTCATCACCACTCCATCTTCCCTTCCACCTCCAACACGATCTCCTCTGCCTCGCCTCAACCACCCCACTCCTCTGCAACGCCTGATCCCGCCGCCACCCTTACCCTTCCTTCTACTCCATCCACCTCCCTTCCTACCCCCTCCACCTCCATCCACAGTACCACTCCCTTTCTCCTGCTCTCCTTCCTCTCCCTCCAACACCCTTGACTCCTCCCCTATCCTCATCACCACTCCATCCTCCACTTCCACCTCCAACACGAACTCAACCTCCGCCTCCTCCTCCACTTCTGATACCACATCTCCTCCATCCACACCTCACCCTCCACCCTTTCCCAGCCACCCACTACTAACACCACCACCACTTCCAAACCCACCTTAGCCTGCGCTCCTGCTTGTACCTCGCGCCCTTCCAGAAGAAATCACAAGACCATTCTACCAGCTGTCACTTGTACGAACCAGACGCTGTTTCCTGGTATGGGCAAACTAACTACTAGAGTCAATTTAGTTGGAGACAGTGTGGTGAGAGGCCAACTTACGGAGTTTTGGTCGGAATACGTTGACACGGCAGCGTTTCTGTATCCCCGGAGCCAAACTGGACGATATTGAATCAGCTGTCGATGCAGTTTCAGTAAATGCGAAGGACGACACAGTGTATCTGATCCATGGAACCAACGACCTTCAGTCAACTCAAATTCAGGTCCTGTTAGCAAAATACCGTCAAGTCATTCGGAAATACAAGACCAAGTCCCTCACATCATCGTCTCTGGAATTCTACCGAGAGTCAATACGTTCGCCGGATACAACAACAGTAAAGCGTACGGCGTCAACACTAGTCTAAAGCAGTTATGTAACGATGAAGGCGTAGGGTTCACGAACGCATGGCATCACTTCAACCAGCGCCCAGATTTGTTTTGGGAGGACGGACTCCACTTGAACGAGGTTGGTTCGGCGCGGCTAGGAAGGCTCCTGAACGATGCAGTTGAAAGCTTCTCGAACAGCTATGCCAACACCTGGAGGCGAGGGCAAGGCAAAGGCAACCCTTGATCAACCGAACCGTAGCGTCGATGCGGCTTGCAAGAAACTGTGTAACCAACGACGCCTCCGACAAGCGAACTCATTCAACTCAACGCGGCCAAACCAGTAGTCACATTTCCATTTTGTACACAAATGCACGCAGTCTATTACCCAAAAGGACGAAATTAGGGCGTATATTGCAACTGAGAAACCAGATGTGGTAGCCATCACAGAGACTTGGGCCAACTCTGCACATCTAGTATCTGAACTGTCATTTCCGGGTACGAAAGCTTCCAAAAAATCGAATGCACAAGAAAGGAGGAGGAGTAATTTGCTACGTAAAAGTACGCTCCTGCCATAAAAATAGACAAACAGGATGCAGAGAATTACGACTCCGTCTATGTGGAAATAACTGCGAATAATAAGAAACTAACACTTGCGATCGTATACAGGCCTCCAAAACAACAAGCAGCCGATGACACTGCCCTGTACGAAGAGCTTCACTCTTTAACACAAAGTAAACAAGCAATAATAATTGGGGACTTTAATTGCCCTAACATTGACTGGGGACAATTGACTGGAGATCAAGAGGGTAACAGGCTTATAGAAATGGTGGAGGATTCGTTCCTCACTCAAGTTGTAACTCAACCAACAAGAGAAAACAATCTGCTGGATCTGGTATTAGTAAGCGACCCCGACCTCATTCGCGACTGTGAAGTTGGTGAAAAATTAACGGTTGCGATCACCACTTAATCCGTTTCAATGTCAACATAAGTCACAAACTCGTAGACAATCCGTCAGTGATACCAGACTACAAAAAGCAAATTTCAACCTAGCCCGTGAGCTGCTTCCTCCGCGACCTGGGACCAACTTCACCTAACCGACAATACAATCGACAACGTGTGGAACAACTTCAAAGATAAGCTTTGGGAGTAGAAAAGGCTACAGTGCCGAAACCCAGGCGAGTAAATGGTGCCGTAGATCCACCGTGGATGACCAGAGAAATAAAAGGGCGGTAAACTTAAAAAGGAATTATAACCTAATGAAAGAGAATGACACGGCCGAAGCCCGTACTCAGTACCACAACAGCCTCAGAGCTTGTCGCACCCTTATTCGGAGTAGTAAACGCAACTACGAAAACAAATAGCGCGTGACATCAAGACAAACTCAAAAATTCTTCACATACATCAGATCGAAAAGAAAGTAAAATCCAATATTGGTCCCCTGACAGACGAGACTGGAGCTGCAACTCAGGACAGTAAACAGATGGCCAGAATCCTCAACAGTAACTTCGCATCCGTATTCACAGTCGAGAACATCGAAACCATGCCCGAGAACCCTGACCCGCCGAGGGGAATCACGCCCAAGAAAATTGCCTCAATATGCGACCAAGAAGTGAAAGAGTATTTGGATAAACTCGACACGAACAAGTCAACAGGACCTGACGGTTTGTCCCCGCGGTTATTAAAAGAGCTTAAACAACAAATACTTCAGCCACTCACTAACATATTCAACCAGTCTGTTCAATTGAAAAAGGTCCCGGAAGACTGGAAGATGGCGAACGTAACACCAATTTTCAAAAATGGAGACAAAAGCGTTGCATTAAACTACAGGCCCATAAGTTTGACATCAGTGGCAGGGAAAATACTCGAAAAGATTATTAGAGACAAACTTGTTAAGTTTCTAGAAGACAATAATGTAATCTCCGACACCCAGCATGGCTTCAGAAACAAGCGCTCCTGCCTAACGAATTTATTAGACTTCTTCCAAGGTATATATAAGAACTGGGATGCCCACATCCCCAGTGATGTTATATACCTGGACTTTCAGAAAGCCTTCGACAAGGTACCGCACGAGCGACTCCTTAAAACTGCACTCGGCGGGCATTGGAGCCAATCTGATCGCGTGGATAAGAGATTGGCTCACCGACAGAAAACAACGAGTACTACTCAACGGACAGCCTTCCGATTGGCTTCCAGTCACTAGTGGAGTGCCTCAAGGGTCAGTGCTGGGACCCATTCTCTTCATCATATATATCAACGACCTCGAATCAGGACTGAAATCCACAATATCGAAATTTGCTGATGACACTAAGGTGGGGAAAGGCCCTCACAAAGACCGACTGCGAAATCATTCAGAAAGACCTCAATCACATTATCGAATGGTCGGAAAATGGCAAATGTCCTTTAATGTTGACAAATGCAAAGTCATGCACATTGGGTCCAGAAATAGTAAACACATACATCATGAATGGGAGACCTCTGCAAGCGATGCAGGAGGAAAAGGATCTTGGAGTCACTATCAGCAGTGACCTGAAACACGCGAATCACTGTAAAAAGCATACAACAAAGCCAACACTATGCTCGGGTTCATAGCGAGGAACTTCGAGTGTAAAACGCCAGACGTGATGCTATCCTTGTATAATTCCATGGTAAGACCGCACCTCGAGTATGCAGTACAGTTCTGGTCTCCTAATTACAGAAAGGACATTGATTTACTGGAAAGGATTCAACGACGCGCCACGAAAATGATACCAACCTTAAGGGCTCAACCGTACGAGGAACGACTCAAGCGACTCAATCTCTTTACATTGGAGAAAAGACGCCTACGAGGAGATATGATTCAAGTCTTCAAGTATCTAAAAAAATTCAATAACGTCGATTACTCCAATTTCTTTGAATTGCAAACCAACCTTAGAACTAGAAATAACGGTTTACCCATTCAGTCTAGTCGATGTAACACAGACATCGGAAGGAGTTTCTTTTCAAACCGAGTCATCCGTCACTGGAACAATCTTCCTTCAGAAGTAGTAAATGCGAATACTATCAACTCCTTCAAATATAGAATCGACCGTCACCTCGCTGCGTCGGGAGTAAACTGAATATTGAGTTGCTTTCATCTGCTCCTCAATATCGAGGCGCTTTCATCTGCTCCTCAATGTCGAGGTGCTTTCATCTGCTCCCCAGGCCCCAGGCTGTCGAGCAGATTAAATCACCAAAGCGGGCAACCTCGTAATGAGCCAATAGGCTTTCTGTTGCCTGCGTTTCCATGTTTCCATGTTTCCATGTTTCTCTTCTTCTTGTTTCCTGATCTTCTCTTACATTCACTTATGCCTTCTGCCTTCTCCTTCTGATTCTACTTCTCCTTCTTCTAGTCCTTCTCATCGTCTTTGTTTTCCACTTCCTCTTTCGTCATCCTCTTCTTTCCTTCTTCCTTTCTTCATCCGTCCATATCTTCACCACAACCTTTTTCTCCTCCTCTTCCTCCTCCTCTTTCTCCTCCCATCTTCACCACACCCTATCGTATTGCCATTCCCTCTTCTCTTCTGCGTCCATTCTCTTCCATCACTCGCTTATCGTCCTCTCCCTCGTCTCTTCTCGCTTTCGTGTCTCCCATCCGTCTCTCCTCACCCCGGTAACTTCTTCTTCCTCGCCCTTCCAGTGACCTGCACATCTTGGCTCTTCTTGCGGTAGCTCGTTCCCGGGGCCTTTCGTCTCTCTCCTCCGCTCAGACTCGAATCAAGGGCATTTTCGATCTCAGGTCCATATCTCCTCCTCTTCTTATTCTTCTGCCTCTCTGTTTCTCTTAACCTCATTATCATAATCATCCTCATCCCTCTCCGTCTCCTCCACCTCCTCTTCCTCCTTCAACTTATTTGTGTCTTTGCTTTCTTTATCCTTTCCTTATTCTGCTATTCTTGTTCTTGCTGTTGCTGTTGTTTCTGGTGTTCTTCCTCCTGCTCTTGTCCCCCTGCTCTTGTACTCCGGCTCTGCAACCTTGTCCCAACAACCCTGTCCTCGTCTTCCTCGGATTCCTGCTCCTCTTCCACCAGCACTCCCTATTTCCTCTGTGACTTCCACATTCTCTCTCCATCCCTACTTTTCCTCCTCTCGTCCCTTCCTCTGTCCCTCTCACACACTCTCCCTCTCTTTCCCACTCTCTCCGCATTTCCAGGCTTCACAATTTCCAGCGAATGGTCAAATGGAGATGTTGGCTGATGGAATGTGATTGTATTTTTATTCATTTCTTGTGTAGTCAGAACGTTGGGGAAATAACGCATCACAATATACACACACACTGCACCTGCTTCGCTACCTGAGTGGAGGGAGGCAGGTGAGGTGAGGGCTGCAAGGTGGGCTTTGTCACAATGGAGAGGGTGACGGTGGTGGAGACGGTGGTAGTGGTTTGGATGTTTTTTTTTGTGTGTGTGCTTCTTGGGTAGTTTGTCTCTTTGTATAGGTGCATTTAATGGGTCTGTGTGTAAGGGTCTGTATGTATTTGTGTGTGTATGTGTGTATGTATGTGTGTTCGGTATATTTGCGTGGGGGAATCTTCAATGTGTGTGTGTGTGTGTGTGTGTGTGTGTGTGTGTGTGTGTGTGTGTGTGTGTTGTAGGTGTGGATAAGTGAGCATGTAGGCCTTTAGGGATGTAAGTCTGCGGGGGCTTTAACGAAGGGCTATATTTAGCGTGCAGAGCTGAGGGATGGACGGATGGATGAACGGATGGGTGAATGGATGGACGGATGGATGAATGGACGGGTGCACGATGCGGCTGAGTTTAATATTCGTCCTCACGGGAGACCGGCGAACGAGCAGCACGCCGAGAACATCAATGACCAGCTGATCAATATAGGGGAATGCACGAACGCAAATTAAAAACGGAGAGGTGCAAACACACACACACACACACACACACACACACACACACACACACACACACACACACACACACACACACACACACAACTACATACACACACATACATATCCAAACACATTCACAGTAAAATATGATGTCGGGTAAATTTAATCCGGCTAACAGATTACTAAACCAAATAATGAAACAGAGAGGAATAGAAAAAAATAATCGAGCAGGTAAAATGCGCTTATTGCACCTGCCACACACACACACACACACACACACACACACACACACACACACACACACACACACAGAAAGCAAAACAGTTGATAAGCCAGACTTGACTTGAATATAACCTGACTCATCTTGAAGTCATCGAGAGTCGTGATTCGAGTTGGCCTTGATTTCAACCCTCGGCGGAGAGTCTCGTTGTGTCGACCTGCGCCCCGCTTTTATTGCCTCTCACCAGCTACGAAGCAAAACAAGACTTCGTGGCAGGGATCAGGAGGATGCAAGCGAATGTAATTTACATGGAGGTTCAGAACGCTGGAAATATAAGAAGAAAATAACGATAATAAAACAAAAGCATTTCATCACCGTTGGAATGTAAATGAATATCTGAAGAAGCGTCATGACATGTTTCTTTGTATTGCCGGGCTGCCAAAGTGTCGTTCGGGTAGTAATAACTTTTCTGCATCTGTAGGATCCTCGCGTCTGCTGGAAAATCACTCTCGCTTATTGATGTTAGAGTATGTGGGTTTAAAGGGTCTTAACCTCATTTCCTTTGTTGTGATCCTCAGTGGCTTTTTCCAGTGTCGTCCCTTCCATGTGTTGTGTTGTTTCTGCTATTTTTACACTTCCTTAAGGATATGTTCTTTTATGGCTCAAAGGTTAACTTATCTCCTTTGTTTTTCTTTATGTTTCTCAGTGATCTATCCCAATGTCCTCCTTTCCATGTGTTGTCTTATATTATTGCTATCTACATGAATTATTTTTTGCCAGCGATGTCTTCAAACTTGTATATGTTAATCACTATCTTTTTCTTTGTATGCGTGTTTGCCATTGATGTCTGTTTGCCTTAGTTATTTTTTCGCTCTCATCAGCAAAAGTGAGTGAGTCATTTATCATTATTTTTATCCCGTCCATGCCAATGTCCGAGTTCGCTGTATCCTGAACTTTATAACTATCTACCACACTTGTTTTTATTCCTTGACGGTCTGAGTTCGCTGTATCCTGGACGTTATAATTATCTACCACATTTGTTTTTATTCCTTGACGGTCCGAGTTCGTTGTATCCTGAACGTTATAACTGTTTACCACACTTTTTCTTATTCCTTGACGATACGAGTTCGCTGTATCCTGAACGTTATAACTGTTTACCACACTTTTTCTTATTCCTTGACGATACGAGTTCGCTGTATCCTGAACGTTATAACTGTCTGTCACACTATTTCTTATTCCTTGTCATTCCATTCATCACTATTTACTGACGTCTTTTTTTTTCCTCTTGCGAGAGCACTTGTGAATGTAATGTTACCTCGCTTCTTCCCTCGTGAACCTTTTGAACTGATTGCGTTCCTCAGCTTTCCCACTCCTCGCGGCCTGGAAGATATCATGAGAAAATCGGATTTCTCTCAGATCTTCGCCCGGTTATGGATTTAGTTATCTCTAACTTTTAACATTCTTTATGGAACAGTGACATGTGGGACTGTTTCTTTCCTCTCTTCCGTTTTGGGTGTTTCCAAGCCTTTGAGTAACAATAAGAAAATTTATCACGTTTATGGCTTGACTTGATTTGCTGGTAAAGTGAAGAACAAGACACCCCTGAATAATTGTATAAAAAGAGGTAGAGATAGAAATAGAAATGCTAATAGAAATAGAGATAGAGAAATATAGAGTTGAGATTAATAAGTCCATTCAGAGGCCCACTAAACACGCAGAACAGATGATGACATGAAGACTAAAGGCGAATTTCTGTTGGCTCGCATTGAAAAGCCTTCCCATTTAAAAGTAATTCCTTCACCTGGTGGGACGCCGCACCTGCTAATTACGTTTCTGGCTTTTAATAAGAAGACAAAAAAGTAAAAAAAAAGTCATGTGAGGTTTTAGGGAGTGAAACGTTATGGGAATTTGTTAAAGAAGTAGTTGGAGATCCTTTCTGACGCCAGATAATAAAGAATATAGTTTGGCATCTGTTTTATAATGACGTTTGTGGGACGCATCACACAAACTTTAAACACTCGCTTCCATAAATGTTTTTTTTTTTAAGTATTTTGTTGGCCGTGCCAGTAACTTCGGCAACTGCTCTTAATTAACATACATGAATAAATTAAAAGGGATCGCCGGGACTACAGGTTAAAGGAGTTTGATGCACAGTGTTACCGGTACGCGCTGAGTAACGAGTACAGAACATGATCCTGTCCCGAAGGTTTCTCAGTTGGAACGATGTCAGTGAGAGAGAGAGAGAGAGAGAGAGAGAGAGAGAGACCGAACAAGCCTTCATCTATCAGTACGTAAGAGGATGAAGATAAGCCGCGACTGAAGTGTTTGGTAATCGCAGCTTCCCTATAGACTCGCGTGTTGGTGTATTGTTGCGACACACCGCGCGAGGGAGGCAAGCGGCGGCGGCGGTGGGGACGGCGCTGGCTGTTCCCGGAATGAGTGTCGATGCAACCGAGAGAGAACTGACGATTGATTCCGATTCAAGAAGCCTTCAGGTGATACTCTTTACGGAAATACTAATGAGGATTTTCAGTCGATCCCAGAACAAATTAACACACACACACACACACACACACACACACACACACACACACACACACACACACACACACACACACACACACACACACACACACACACACACACACACACACACACACACAAACCCCTTTCCGACAGACAACCTCCTTCCCCACATCCCCCCTTCCCCCTCCATGCACACACAAACAACCCCCCGACAACCACCACCTCATTCTATACACTCAAAGTCACCAGACCATGCAGAAATACAGCCCAACAAATCCCCGGAAACTTAGTGACTTTATCGAAGACAGCATCTCACCTCACCTTCCCCTGCCCTCCTCTTCGGCCCTACATTCCTTCCCACCTACTTAACGCCACCATCCGTAAGCGCTAAGGCCACACCACGCACGCCTTTCATCACCGGGGAGGCGTGGCTGCCGGGTGAGGCGATAGCGAGGTTCATGGCAACGTCTCTGGAATGCATGACGCCGTTTTTTCCGCATGACTTTGTGTTTGAGCGAAAAAACTTAACCCGCTTACACGTACTCGCTTTAATTGGAGCTTGGCACGGCGTGTTAAGTGACTGACGGACGGACTGACTGTTGCTTCTGGTACTGAGTGAGGGAGGAAGTCGTTGGTTATAATGCGGAGATTCGACGTTGTTGGTGTAAAGACTGATGTGTTGGGGATGAGGTATTTAACAGGCATATATGCTCTTTCACGTGTCTTCTAGCAAATATACGTATTCTCAAGATAGTATAAAGTAGTATAGTAGGGTCGTAGAGTAGAGAGTAGTAGAGTGGTAGAATAGAGTAGTAGAGTGGTGTAGTGGAGGTAGAATCAAGCAGTGGAGTGGTGGAGGAGACGTAGAATAGAGTAGTAGAATGGTGTAGGAGACGTAGAATAGAGTAGTAGAGTGGTGGAGACGCAGAATAGAGTAGTAGAGTGGTGGAGACGCAGAATAGAGTAGTAGAGTGGTGGAGGAGACGCAGAATAGAGTAGTAGAGTGGTGGAGTGCATGTAGAATAGAGTAGTAGAGTGGTGGAGTGGATGTAGAATAGAGTAGTAGAGTGGTGGATACGTAGAATAGAGTAGTAGAGTGGTGGAGGAGACGTAGAATAGAGTAGTAGAGTGGTGGAGGAGACGTAGAATAGAGTAGTAGAGTGGTGGAGTGGATGTAGAATAGAGTAGTAGAGTGGTGGAGGAGACGTAGAATAGAGTAGTAGAGTGGTGGAGGAGACGTAGAATAGAGTAGTAGAGGGGTGGAGGAGACGTAGAATAGAGTAGTAGAGGGGTGGAGGAGACGTAGAATAGAGTAGTAGAGTGGTGGAGTAAAGTAGCACAGCCTTGAGCGTGTGTTTCCTCGCCTTGCATGTCACGTAAATTATATTCGCGGCTCATTTTTTGTGTGCTTCCTCGTCCTCCTTCCTCGTCCTACTGCACTGCTTTCATTGCCTGGATTGTCGTACTTCTTAGTTTTGTTCCTTTTTGTACGCAGGGATGTCCATATTTTTTCTATTTTATATGTCCGTCTGCCTGCCTGTCTGTGTCCATGTTTTTCTTTATTTCATGTCTGCCTGTCTCATTCTTTTTCTGTTGTTTTTCTTTTTACTAAGGTCTCTCTCTGTATCTCTGTGCTCTCTCTCTCTCTCTCTCTCTCTCTCTCTCTCTCTCTCTCTCTCTCTCTCTCTCTCTCTCTCTCTCTCTCTCTGCTTCCCCTTCTCTCTCTCTCTCTCTCTCTCTCTCTCTCTCTCTCTCTCTCTCTCTCTCTCTCTCTCTCTCTCTCTCTCTCTCTCTCTCTCTCTCTCTCTCTCTCTCTCTCTCTCTCTCTCTCTCTCTCTCTCTCTCTCTCTCTCTCTCTCTCTCTCTCTCTCTCTCTCTCTCTCTCTCTCTCTCTCTCTCTCTCTCTCTCTCTCTCTCTCTCTCTCTCTCTCTCTCTCTCTCTCTCTCTCTCTCATGACGTGTTGATGCTGTGTTTCTATTTCTGGCCTCAAGGGGCGGGGCAGGGGAGGGGGAGTTCTGAGGCTTACGTGAATAATATGTGAACCGCCACTTGAAGAAGACTCAGAAGAGGAAGCGCAAAAAATCGGCTCAGGACCGCTCAGGTATTCACGGCGAGACGCACAAAATACTGAAAGGAAATGTAGTCGATAGAAAAGCGTCTTGAGAATAAATAATATAAGTAAACTAATTTGCATACATTAACCTTTTATAGATGTGAAAATAAACATAAGTACACAGGCACGCGAGAGGGCAGGACGGCGGAGGGGTGGAATGGGGAGGAGGTGGGAATATGTGTTGCAAGGAGCTGGTTTGTTTTCGTGCTCCGGCAAATACCGAGACGATGAATTATTACCAACGCATGACGTGAACACAAGAGCGAGATTCCGCGTCATTTAAGGAGACACGTGTAGGACAAAATACTGGGCAAACACACACGCGGGGCGGCCAGTGTGACGGGGCCGGGACGGGGCGGGGATGGAGCGGGGACGAGGCGGAGACAACATGAAAAAGACGCACTCCCCCTAAAGCAGACCAGACCGTCCACACACACACACACACACGCACACGTACACACACACACACACACACACACACACACACACACACACACACACACACACACACACACACACACACACACCAGCACACCCGACACTCGAGGAAACAACCCTTGGCGAAACATACAAATTCATGAATAGCAAAAGACGCTCCCAAACACAGCCTGCGTGCATCACCTGGCACCCCCCCCCCTCCCCGTGGGTGTGCGTGCAGACAGGCACATTCATATACTCGCATGCAAATATGAGTAAGGTTATTTATGTACATGTTCGGTACAGGATAACAGAGGCGTTCATCTGTATCTGTACCTGTTTGTGCACGCATGTGTTCCGACGGACAGACAAACAGACAGACAGACCGATAGACAGACAGGCAGCGAACCAACAGTTATATCTCGCTGTCGGGGCGCGCGATAACAAAATACAACGAATGGAAAAAAGAAAAACCTTTACTTCTTGTTTTTCCGCCTACCAATTTCCGTTGCCGGGAGCTGCTGTTCGTTCGTCTGTCTGTATTTGTGTTTTTATTTGATAGTTTGGATAGTTGTAGTAGTAGTAGTAGTAGTAGTAGAAGTGGTCGTTGTAGTAGTAGCAGTAGAAGTCGTATAGTGGTGGTGAGTCGTAGTTGTAGTAGCAGTTGTAGTAGGTGCTGTAATAGTTGTAATAGCCGTAACAATAACTCGTTTGATGGCACTTGTGATATGGTTCAATGTCGTTTAAGTGCCAATTACGGTGCCTTTATGGGCGTGTCTGTCTCTGTGTGTCTGTCTGTGCATGTCGCCCCTCGTGAACATATGCCGCCGTCCCTCAGTCCCTGGCCATGTACGCCCCCTGTTATGAGCCCACATTTGTCACGCCCTTCCTTAACCCACTGACCCACCTCTCCCTAACTGTATCCTTTCCACACTCCACCACCATTACCTTCTACGTATACCAGTTCTCTCCTCTTTCCTTCTTCAACTTGATTCCTTTCTTTCCACCTTTCCACCTCTCTCCACTAATACAATTCTCGTTTCTTTGACTTCATTACATTCAGGCTCATATATTAACCTCTCTATTTCGAATCTAAGCTCCTATCCAACCTCCAACCCCGCTTTTCCTTCTGATCCTAGCTACTGTTCTTTGCTTTCTTATTAATACGCGTTCTACTTTCTTACTATTTATATACTTTTCTTTGCCTATCCTCAATTTTTCATCCATTCTTACCTGTTCCTCCTCCCACGTAAGTTCTCTAGTACATCAATTCCTACAGTTAACCTTTTACCCCCACGTCCTCTTATGACCCTACGTACTCTTCTCTGCCCCCAACCTTTCCTCTAGTTTCCTCCATTCCTATCTGTTCCTCTTTCCACCAGCACCTCCAGTTAATTCTCTAACCCACGTTTCTCCATGATCCTACGAGGTGTTCTCTGCCCGTAGCCTTTCCTCAGTAGTTTCTCCCCTTACCCCAGCTGTTCCTATTCTCCTATTTATGTTGACCAGTTTATCAACATCTAGTTAACCTCCTACCTCAAGTTTCCCTATAATCCTACGAACTGTTCTTTACCCGCAGCTCTTCTCTAGTTTTCCTCCATACCCAGCTGTTCCTTCTCCCACGTGGGTTGACCAATAACGGAGAAACTTTGGAAAGATAAACTGTGCTGACCAAGATGCCGCCCTCACCCCTATGTCCCCGGGGAGTGTGAAATACCAAGTGTAGATTTAAATGCCAGAGAGTCGCGGAACTAAACGTCGTGGCAATTCATAGATACTCTTCACCCTTGCATCCCCTCACCTCACCTGTTACCTTGCTTCCACACCTTTCCCTGGCGCTGCACACCCTCACAGCCTCACCCAGACCACAATCATACGCTTCACCCCTGCACCTCCTCACCTCACCTGTTACCTTGCTTCCACACCTTTCCCTGGCTCTGCACACCCTCACAGCCTCACCCAGACCACAATCATGACCTCACACAGACTCCATCATCATTCCATTGGCAGTAAAATCTGAGCAACTCTTTCGTAGATGTCGCCTTGCGGTATAGGGATGTGCAGGTGATGGTGGTGGTGGTGGCGGTGGTGAGGGGTGAATGGGTAGTTAGATAAATGAAAGGGGTGATGAATGCATATAAAATAGAACAATAAACGTTTATGGCGAGAGAGAGAGAGAGAGAGAGAGAGAGAGAGAGAGAGAGAGACTGACTGAGACTGACTGAGACTTACCCATCCCATCCGGTATTTCTTTTTCCTCGAGTAATCTCTTCTTCATGCCCTTAGTGCGGGGTGAAGGGGAGGCTACGCTATCACTGAGATTAATTTGTCCAACCCTCGTCATACGCCCTTCTGAGATAGATAGATAGATAGATAGATAGACAGACAGATATGTACAGAGTAGGGGGGAATTTATAAGTCAATCAACTCTACATACGGTTGGGTGCGAGTGCAAGGCCAAAACAAAAGAGCATCTTCACCAAGGCATCGTTAGGTATTCTGTTATCACACGCGTCACTCTTTCCTTATTCATGCGAGGAGTAATCAACACCTTACGAGTCTAGGTGTAAAGATGATGGGTAAGGTTAGCTGAGGCGGGAAGACGAACAGGAGACAAGGAAAAAGGGGATCAGGAGAGCATGTAGAAAGAATAAGCCGTGAGGAGAGAGTGAAGAACGAGAATGAATAATGATCAGAAGGAGGAAGAGGACAAAGGGAGAGAGAGGAAAAAGTAGAGACGAAACAGTTAGGTAAATAAGAGAAGGAAAGACGAAAGCAGCTCAGGAGGGAAAAATATTTGTAACCGATTAAAGGAAGCGAGGAGGGAGTGATGATAACGAAACAGGAAGAGATAACAGGAAAGGTGGATGCTTAGTAGGAAGGAAGGAGTGATAAAGAAAGGAGGAAGCGAGGAGGGAAGGAGGGAAGGTCAAGTGGGAAAGGAGAAAAATTAGAAGGTGGTGGAGTGGAGAGAAAGGAGGGAGGAAAAGAAAATAAAGACGGAAATTGGGGTTGGAACTTTACCTTGTTGTGTGTGTGTGTGTGTGTGTGTGTGTGTGTGTGTGTGTGTGTGTGTGATGTGGTTCTCTCATGGATGTTTTTACCGTATTCTCTCTCTCTCTCTCTCTCTCTCTCTCTCTCTCTCTCTCTCTCTCTCTCTCTCTCTCTCTCTCTCTCTCTCTCTCTCTCTCTCTCTCTCTCTCTCTCTCTCTCTTACTTTTACACCACTTCCCCTTCCGCTGTACTATTATTTTTTTTCTTCCTCCTCCTCTTCCAAATCCTCCTCCTCCTCCTCGTCCTTTTTCTCCTTCTCCTCCTTCTCCTCCTCTTCCTCGGTTTTCTCTTCCACTTGTGTTTTGGCTTAGTATTACTCTGCCTTTTAGTACTCTTCTTCTTCTTCATCTTCTTGTTCCTCCTCCTCGATCTCCTCTTTCATAATATTCCACTCTACCTCCTCCTCTTCCTCTCCTCCACCTTCATAATCTTTCTCTCCCCATCCCTTACTCTTCCTCCTCCTTCTCCTCCTCTTCCACCACTTGCAATTTCTTCCCCATCTCCTCCTATTGCTCTTTTTTCACTTTATTTCCCCCCCCATCCTCTCCTCCTCCTCCACCTCCTCTTCTTTCTCCTCCTCCTTAACCTCCACCCCCCCCCCTCACCTACCTCCTCCTCCAGCCGGTTCCTCACTAACTCAGCTCTAATCGGTCTACTCATTAGCCTTCATAAACTCTTTACTAATTGGAGGACCATTGCTCGCCACTCATAAGTCATCATCGGAAGACTCACCTCCTCTCCCCAGCTACCCATGACCCCACGTTCCTCCCCTCTGTTTCATCGCCACTCCCTTCCATCCCCTCTCCTCGTCTACTCTCCCCTCTCCATTTTTACCGCCCCGTCTTTCCCCTGTTTCATCCTGTATCCCCTCCCATTCTTTATCCTTCCCATTTCCGCCCCTCTCTCCCCATATCCCCCTTCCCTCTCTCTCTTTTGATTCATCGTGCATTCCTTTCCCCTTCTCCCCCCTTCCTTCCTATATCATCGTCCCTTCCCTCCACTGTATTTCATCGTGCATTTCCTCCCCATTCATTCCCTTTCCCCTTTCCATACCCTCCCTTCCTGTATCCCCGTCCCCTCTCCCCTGCGTTTCATTGTACATCCCACCTCCCCTTCTTCTCCCCTCTCCTCCCTTCTCTTCTCCCCACCCTGGATGCTGCTCCCAAGGTTAAAGTATAGTGTCTTTGCGGCCCCTCCAAGATGTGTCCTATCGCGTTCATCTAAGCCCCGCGGTGACATCTCTTCACTGGCTGGTTGACCCTTACCTGACTTTACTTTACCTTACCTTACATAATCTTACCTTACCTTACCTTTCCTGACCTTGTCTTACCTTACCTTCTGACCTTACCTTACCTTCTTTACCTTATTTACCTTGCCTTTTAATTACCTGACTTTACCTTACCTTACCATGCCTTACCTTACCTTACCTTACCTTACCTTACCTTACCTATCCTTACCTTACCTTACTTTACCTTGCTCTACTTTACCTTACCTTGCCTGACTTCCTGACCTTATCTTGTTTTACCTTACCTTACTTAATCTTACCTAACCTTACTTAATCTTACTTAACCTTACCTTTCCATACCTTACTTTACAATACTTCACCATATCTCATCTTATCTTACTTTGCCTTATTCTACCTTTTGTTTATTTTTTTCAATCTCTTTTGTTAATTTTCTTGTGTGTTATTTGCATCAATGTGAATTATGTCAGTTTTTTTCTTTTCTCTCTGTGTGTGTGTGTGTGTGTGTGTGTGTGTGTGTGTGTGTGTGTGTGTGTGTGTGTGTGTGTCACTATGTTAAAAAGCATGAAAGAAAACACATTAGATTAAATTTTAGGCAAGATCTTGTTTTTTTTATCTTTCTTTTCGATGTTTTAGCTATTTTTTTATGTGTTCATCTCTGCGTTAAATAAATATGAAAGAAAATATGAAAGAAGTGTTATATATATTTAGACATACCAATTGCTTCCTTCCCCCCTTCCTTCCCTCCTTTGCGCCGTTAGCAGCCGGTATAAATAATTGCCCGGGCGCGAAATTTCCGTTTCGAAAGAAAATTCATAAAAGTTGATCAAAAAGAAACTCGCGCGGCTCATCAGAATTTGCCAAACTGCCGTAAAGTGCGGAAGACAATTGCCTCTTTATCCTCCTCCTCTTTCTCCTCCTCCTCCTCCGTGTCTTTAAATACCGTTCACTCTGATACCAATTATAAGCTTCATTAACTGCGAGGAATCTTTTTTTTTTGGGGGGGGGGCGGGAGAGAGAGAGGGCGAAAGTTACAAATATATTCTGTTTTTTATACCTTTTCTCTGGTGTGTGTGTGTGTGTGTGTGTGTGTGTGTGTGTGTGTGTGTGTGTGTGTGTGTGTGTGTGTGTGTGTGTGTGTGTGTGTGTGTACAACGTTGGTGGATATTCTAGTAATGTGATTTTTTTTTTTGTTCGCCGCTCTCATGTTTGAATACCTTTGTTGGATTGCAATTATATTCTAGACGCGCCCATTAACGCTGCTCTATTGTTTCATTCTCTTTTTTACCTACCACTTATACACACTTATCTATTCATCTATTCAGTAACGTATATATTTAATCTTTACGTTCATTTCTGCAAACGACAGAGAAAAAAAAATTCCATCGGTGCTCCACTCTCGGTTAGCCTATGGTAATGAGGGGGTCGCGGGCGGCGGGGGGCGAGCGGGAAGGGGCAGCTGTGACGGCGGGGGCGCGAAGCATAATTAACTAACAATGAGGTTAGCGGAGGCTGTGATGAAGGCAAAAATGAGGCCACTGGGAGTTTAGCGGCTAAATTTTGCCCTCCGGAGGCTTTGAAGAGGAACATAAAAGACGCACTGGGAACACATGGTCACTGCCGCCGGCGAGGGAGGAGGAAAGGTTGGGTCAAAGGGTCATATTCTTACGCATTTCGGCCCCGAAGCACACATATATGACAAGGCTTTCGTGGGAGTTTTGGGCATTCCCACGGGTGGTTGTATGACCCCTCTGGTAGTCTGACCCTTCTTCTGTACCGTGAACCCAAAAAAGCACTCATTAGAACCCGACTAATCTCCTTTTCGGCCTATTAGAACAGTTGCCGTGAGAGGTGGAAGCGTCTAAAAAAACCGACTATAATGTCACGAAGGGAGGGAGAGGGAGAGAGAAAAAGAATCATTACGGCCATACGAAAAACATTAGAATGCGTTTTTGATGAGAAAAATGATACGGAAAGCTACTGTGAATATGTGGATAGTTACTTTATGGAGCTTTTTAAGACCCATCGAAGTGAAATGGGAATAAAAACGTGTGTAAATATATTGAAAAGATGAAAGGAAATGATGGAGGGTATGAAGTAGTGTAAGGAGTGACTAATGGAACTTAATAATATATGTGATATGAGAGAAAACTTGGGTAAATATAGTGAACAGATTAAAGGAAATGGTGGTGGGTCTTATGTAACTTAAGGGGTGACCAATGGAACTTTTAATAATAGATGTTATGTGAATGAAAACCTTGTTAAATACTGAAAAGAGTAAAGAAAACGGTGGGTTGGTATACTAAGTAACTTTAAGGGTAACTAAAGTAGATAACGTTAACTCTTACAATCTAAAGATATCACATAAAAATGAAAACGTAGCTAAACTAAGTAAAATATCCAATGAAAACGATGGTGGGTGTGATGTACCTTTAGGGGTGGCTGAAGTAGATGCTTATGGCCAGACGATGACTCTTAAGATCTATACATATGACATAAAAAATGAAGACGTAGCTAAACAAAATAAAATGGCCAAAGAAAACGATGGTGGGTATTACATAACTTGAGGGGTGGCTGAGGTAAATGCATGTGGTAGGACGTGGATGCGAGCTGGTCGAGCGGAGGCCATGGGCGGGAAAAATGCCTGCACTTCGGGGTCTAAGGGAAGGAAAACGAGGCTCTCCTTCATGGATTGGGCGGATAATCAAAGACGAAGGTTCAACTACACCCATTTGTTTGCTGTTTGGGGTCAGATCTCTTCTTTCTTTTTCTCTTATATCCCTTCATCCTCCTGCTTCTCCTTCTCTTCCTTCATCTCTCTCTCCTCTACCTTCTCTCACTCTTTTTCCTTCTCCTTTTCCTCCTCTTCCTCCTCCTCTTCCTGATCCTTTGTCTCTTCTACACCCATTTGTTTTCTGTTTGGGGTAAGCTATCTAATTTTTTTTTGTTTTTTATCCTTTCCTACTCCTCTTATTTCTCCTCTTCCTTATTATTTGCTTCTCTTACATCCATTTGTTTTCTCTAAGTGCTCAGTTTTGTTATGTCTTCTCCTCTTCCTCCTCCACCTCTTCTTCCTTCTCCTCTTCGTTATTCTTTGCTTCTACATGTTTTTTTTCTCTTTTCCTCTTCCTCCTCCTCCGCCTCCTCTTTCTCCTCCCCTCCCTGATCCTTTGGTTCTTCTACACCCGTTTGTTTTCAGTTTGGGGTCAGTTCTCTTGTTTCTTCTTTTCTGTCCTTTCCTACTCCTCCTCTGCCCCCCCTCCTCATATTCCTCCTCTCCCTTGCCCTCTGCTTCTTTTTCTTTCATCTCTTCCTCTACTCCCTCCTTTCTCCTCTTTTTTATTCTCAGGTTCTCCTCCTCCTTCCTTCTCCTCTATTCCCTCCCTCTCCTACTCGCTCTGGTCTTCTTTCTCCTCCTCCTCCTCCTCCTCCTCTATTATCTTCTCTCACTCCTCTTTTTCTCCTCTCCTTTACTTATCTTCTGCCTCTGCCACCTTCTTTTTTTCATCCCCCTTATCTAGTTATATTTCTTTGTCTTCCTCTGTTTTCCTTCTCTCCTCCCTTCCTTTGCCATGGTCGCGTCGCTCTCTCTGTTGTTCTCCTTCGTGTTGTTTCCCATTCTCTAAAGTTTTCTAATAATTTTTGTATTCCATCCGAGCGTTTATTTACACGCTCTCTGCACGCACCGCTACCTCCTCTTGTTTCTCTTTGTCCTTCCTTCCTTCCTCCTCTCTCGTACTCCTCCTCCTCCTCCTCTTCTTCTTCCTCGTTCTTATCTTTTTCCTCCTCTTCCTTATCCTTTCTCCATTCTACCTCCTCTTGTTTTTCTTTGTCTTCCTTTCTCCTCTATTTTCGTCGTCCTCCTCTTCATTCTCCTCTCTCGTCCTCGTCCTTTTCTTTTTCCTCATTCTTCTTTTATTCCTCCTCTTCCTCATCCTTTTCCCTCTCTATCTTCTCTTGTCTTCTTTTGTCCTGCCTTCATCACGTCGTCCTCCTCCTCTTCTTCCTCATCCCTCTGTTCTGCCTCAATCTTCTCTTTTTCCTCCTCTTCTTCATCCTTTCGCCCCTCTACCTCCTCTTGTCTTACTTTGTCTTTCCTTCATCCTCTCACGTCGTCCTCCTCCTCCTCTTCTTCCTCATCCTTTTGTTTTTCCTCCTCCTTCTTATCCTTTCCCCCCTCCCCTCCTCTTCCTCCTTCTCAACTTTATCACAATTTTTTCCGCTTTTCCCATTAAGTGGCTGACACAATATCACGCTAATAATTACGTAACTTGAGAGCAATAAACACTTTCCTGTGCGTGTGTGTGTGTGTGTGTGTGTGTGTGTGTGTGTGTGTGTGTGTGTGTGTGTGTGTGTGTGTGTGTGTGTGTGTGTGTGCGTGCATATATACGTATTGTTGTTAATTACTATCTGAATATTTATGTCCGCGTGTTTGTTTGCCCGGGGGGGCGGGGCGTGGGGGGAGGAGGGAAGGCTGGAGGAGGGGGGGGGGACTGAGGGGGATGAAGCTCCTTGAATCTACAGAAGCGGGAGGGAGAGTTAATGAATATACCCCAGAGGCTCAAGGAATGCCAGTGAGACGGAGATGAGCACCGAGGCCACGCGCAACTTAACCTATGCTCCTGAATATCCTCCTTCTAGTACATGCTTGTGTGGTGTGGGAGTGAAAATAGCTGGTGAAAGAGACAGAGGAGCAGAAGTATATGAGAGAAAATGGAAGAAGTGGGAGAGTACTGACAGGGAGGGAAAATAGTTAATGAAAATGGAAGAGTAGAGTGCGTAGAGTTAAATGAAGATAGTGGATAAAACAAGGAGAGTACGTAGAGTTTAATGAAGATAGTTGATAAAACAAGGAGAGTACGTAGAGTTTAATGAAGATAGTGAATAAAACAAGGAGAGTACGTAGAGCTTAATGAAGATAGTGGATAAAACAAGGAGAGTACGTAAAGCTTAATGAAGATAGTGAATAAAACAAGGAGAGTACGTAGAGCTTAATGAAGATAGTGGAGAAAACAAGGAGAGTACGTAGAGTTTAATGAAAGTAGTGAATAAAACAAGGAGAGTACGTAGAGTTTAATGAAAGTAGTGAATAAAACAAGGAGAGTACGTAGAGTTTAATGAAGATAGTTGATAAAACAAGGAGAGTACGTAGAGTTTAATGAAGATAGTTGATAAAACAAGGAGAGTACGTAGAGTTTAATGAAGATAGTGAATAAAACAAGGAGAGTACGTAGAGTTTAATGAAGATAGTGAATAAAACAAGGAGAGTGCGTAGAGTTAAATGGAAGTAGTGGATAAAAGAAGGAGAGTGGCAAGGACTGGAGGATGAAAAGATGGGGAAGTACTTATAGTGAAGGAAAATAGTTAATGAAAATCGAAGAATAGAGTGCGTAGAGTTGAATGAAAGTAGTGGATAAAACAAGGAGAGTAGCAAGGACTGGAGGATGAAAAAACGGGAGGAGAGGAACAGAAGGGGCGAAACGAGACCGAGATACACAATAAACAAGAAGATATGGGGCTTTTAATTCGAGTAAAGGACGAGAGGAAATGGCCTATCTCTCTCTCTCTCTCTCTCTCTCTCTCTCTCTCTCTCTCTCTCTCTCTCTCTCTCACACACTCAGTTCCTCGCGAGCCAGGCCTAAGAGATAAGAAGGAGAGCTCGAGGTCCCAAAGGCTCGGAACCCACACTGGAAGCAAGACGTGACGCGAAGGCAAACTCTTGGGCAGGTTTACATTATTCTGGGTCCAGGTGGCGCGGCTGGCGGACGCGGGAAAGGTTGAAGGTGAGGGCTGGTACTTATCATAAAATTTGGGAGCGGGTGGCCTGGGTTCGGGGGAGGGCGAGGTGGCTAGAGGAGGTAGGAGGAGGGAGAGAAGGGGTCGTTAGGGAAGGTGAGGGGGGTTCAGTTCCATTCGAAAGTGAAATTTTTAAAGTCGGCCGAGGTGGGTGTTTGTGTGCGGGAAGTGGGGGAGAAGGGGTTGTAAGGGGAGGGGAGTGTGGATTTGGGTAAGGAAGGACGGGGAAGGAGGTAAAGGGAAGGAAGGAAGCAAGGAAAGGAAAGTGTTGTTGTGAGGCGCGTCGCAAAGGATGGGTTGCACAGGTGGTGTTGTGTCGGTGATGATGGTGGTGGCGGCGGTGGTTGTGGTGAGGCGTCTCGCCATTCACTAAACCTTCCTTGCTTCTCACTCCGTCTGCATGTTGGAGGGAGACGCTGTGACGCCCAAAGACGAAAATTGTAAGTGTCGCTATTTCACTCTTTTTCATATAGCTGTCAATGGCGCAATCATTATCCTGTATTAAGGAGGTAAAAATTTACATATCGAGCAGATCTGGCATGCAAATATTTCGGTACACAACTGTTGGTCTGCTTCTGCCGCCTGCGTAATCCGGCGGAGTCCTTCAGCCTAGCCGCCGTGCAAGACTCACGCGCGCGGCAACCCACTCACTTCGATAAGGCGGCGGGCATTAGCGGCGCGTTCTTTAGCGAAGCCGCTGCCAGGGACTTATTCTCCGCCGTCGCCGCCACCTGCTACACCTCCCTCCGCCGCTAACACTTCCGCTAATTTCTGAGTTTCACGTCGGCAGCAAGACGGCGCTAAGCTCTGTCTCCTTGTGCCGGGAGAGGCGTGGCTCCAGGGCCGTCAAGGAGAGCTTAAAGCCGAATGAGCCTGGCAGCGTCTCGGGAGGGCCTAGGATATAAAGTTATTTGTCTAGTGGGGGAAGAAGAAGAAAAAAGTTTAATCCCCCATTTGCATAAGGGTAATGCCGTCTCGACCGCTCCGCCCAGTCGCCGGCCGGTCGTTGCCACGGCAGTGAAAGGCATCGTTCCCGGCAAGATTTCTATACATAAACATCAAGACTCGCCGACGACTAGGCTTGAAGGTGCGTGGCGGCCAGAACACGACTTTCCCGGCGACGTGGGGAGGGAGAGAGAGAGAAGGAGGAAGGAGGCTAAAGACAACCCAGTGCCCGTTGTCAAGGTCACTCGGGAAAGGTCTGGGCTTCAAGATGTGCTAGAGGAAGCCTTTTGGGGTCAGTGGGGCAGTGCGGAGTGTGTGTGTGTGTGTGTGTGTGTGTGTGTGTGTGTGTGTGTGTGTGTGTGTGTGTGTGTGTGTGTGTGTGTGTGTGTGTGTGTGTGTGTATGAAGACGGCCCCTTTGTTGAGGGTCTGTTTGTGTGTGCGTATGTCTGTGTGTGTCCTTTCTTTCTGTCTCTAATTACGTTCCCTTAAAGGACACACACACACACACACACACACACACACACACACACACACACACACGAAGCTTCTCCAAACACGTAATTGTTACTTAGGTCTCTATTGCTTCTAATTACTGAGGTGAGCTGTTCGTGACTTACCTGTGTGTGTGGTCTGGTGACTCTGGGTGTGTGTGTGTGTGTGTGTGTGTGTGTGTGTGTGTGTGTGTGTGTGTGTGTGTGTGTGTGTGTGTGTGTGTGTGTGTACAGCTGATCAAAAACATCCTTTGACTTGCCTGTTTTTTGTCGAAATTAAGAGCGTGCTTGTGAACTTCTGCTGTGTACACCGTGTTTTTTGAAGTGTGTGTATGAATGTATGTATGTGTGTGTGTGTGTGTGTGTGTGTGTGTGTGTGTTCATGTATCAGTAAGAGAGAGAGAGAGAGAGAGAGATAATGAGCGTGCGTCAAAGAGTGTGCGTGCCCAAGATTGGTAGCATGTGCACTCCCCATCCCCTCCCTTCCTCTCCCCTCCCTTCCCCTCTCCTCCCCTCTCCTCCCCACCATACCCTTCCGCTTCCCTTCCCTCTCTCCATTGCGCCTCCCTCTCTCCCCCTTCCTCCTCCCCCCCCTTCCCTCTCTTTAGGACACGTGTACCAATTAAGCCAAAACTTGCTGAAAACGAGTTAAAATACGAGAGAGAGAGAGAGAGAGAGAGAGAGAGAGAGAGAGAGAGAGAGAGAGAGAGAGAGAGATCGCGTGTAACGTGTGATAATAACAGTAACTCCACCGCACAAATATTCAGGTAGCGACGCGCACCGCCGCCGCCTGGGGGACATCGCTGAACCAAGAGGCGTCGAGGCCCAGAGAAACTTATCATTAAAACTTTCGCCGCATTTAATTACCACCTGCCGAAGGACTTTACACGCCGCCACAGCCGCCGCCGTCATCACCACTTTTCTAAGATACCGTGCGATGGAGAGATTAATCGGTCGAGTCAAGGAGAAAGACGGAGAAAAATGTGCGAAACGAAGCCAAAACGTGTAGTAAGTGGCGGGCGTTTTTGCTTTTTGTTATTCCGTTGCCTTTGAGCTGTTCCCTCTACTGTAAAAAAAAAAATGTCGGTGGTAAGGATAAGAAAGTCTGACATAAAGGAAAGAACGTTTAATCTGTCGTATAAAAAAGAAAGGTTTTTAGATGTGTTTTCGTGCTAGGGAGGAGAAAGTCTGTTATAAAAAGGAAAGAACCGTGGGAAGGAGAGAAAGAGAGAAAGATTGTGTGTAGCTTATGTAAATTTCTGGGGCAAGTTCGTTATCTAAAGAAAAGGATCGTGGGAAGGAGAGAGAAAAATGAAGTGTGTGTGTATGTCATAGGAGAACACTCAGTCATATAGAGCAGTGGTTCCCAACCTTGTCAAAGCCATGCACGGACCAGTCGAGCAAGTGAATAAAAATTCTGCGGACCAGTACCATAGGCATAGATCTAAGCATACACTGACATTAATATAGTCCAAATACATATTTTAGTTTTTTGGCAATTTAAAATTCAATAGGACAATACCATGTAATGTAATGTTTCACATTATACAAAGTAAAGTGATTATAAAGGCTAAATTATTCAAATGGACGCCATGAGGGAAAAATATTACACTAACTACATCACTTAGTATTACAGTAGACATGGAAAAGACAATCTGTCATGGTGATAGATTCATGTATCTATTGTAAGGTCTATCATTACACCAAAACGTAATATCTCATACTTCACAAATGAAATTAGAAACCCAATAAAAGATGCACTTATCCAAATAATTTTTCATATTAACTCAAATCTTATATAAATTCATGTATATACAAAACTGGAATAATCCTTACATCCACAATATAATTATAATTCATAATATAGATTCATGTACCTATTGCAAAATCTATCAATATGCCAAAACACTAGTAAAGTAATTTGGCGGACCAGCAAATCATAAGCCACGGACCAGCACCGGTCCGCGAACCATAGTTTGGGAACCACTGATATAGAGGAAAGAACAGTGGGAAATAGAGAGAGTGAGTTGGTGCTACTGTAAGTTTTAAAAAGAAATTTTGTCCGTATGTATATTTTAAGTGGAAAGTTTGTGATATAAAAGAAAGAACCGTGGGGAAAAAACAGATTAAAACGTTTTTTTAGAATTTATTTTAGGTAGGTTAGTAATTTGTTAACTTAAGAGTATCAGATTTCTAAGGGATCAAAGAAAAATACTGGCAAAATGAATTGATACGGCACGTTTATTTGCTCTTTACATTGGAAGAATACGAAAAAAATGAAGGGAAAAAATATTGATACCCACATAATAATAAGGTAAATATTCTTTGCAAAAATATACTTAACAGAAAGGCGGCTCATAGAAGGGAGACACACATGACTACATTCCGTTTGATGGAAATATGAAGAAAAAAAAGCGAACCAAGAAAATGAGACAAAATAGAGACAGTAAAACTCAGGAAAAGGAAGAAGCTAGAAAGGAAAATGACAAAGAGGTCAGAACGAAGTGTACAGGAGGAGGCACTGGTTGTGTGTGTGTGTGTGTGTGTGTGTGTGTGTGTGTGTGTGTGTGTGTGTGTGTGTGTGCTTGATTTCTCTCTCTCTCTCTCTCTCTCTCTCTCTCTCTCTCTCTCTCTCTCTCTCTCTCTCTCTCTCTCTCTCTCTCTCTCTCTCTCTCTCTCTCTCTCTCTCTCTCTCTCTCTCTCTCTCTCTCTCTCCCTTTATCCATCCCTCCTTCACCCCTCCCTTTCTCCTTCCCTCTCCCCCTCCCTCTCTCCCTCCTTCCCTCTCCCTCTCCCTTTCGTTTCTTTGTGCAGTTACGAAACGAATGAAAGAATTACTAGGATATTTTTTTCTCATGAATAAAAAAAATCGCACACACACACACACACACACACACACACACACACACACACACACACACACACACACACACACACACACACACACACACACACACACACACACACACACACACACTCTTTTTATCCTTTTCTGAAATCAGTATCTCAAAGCTTCGTCCTTTTTTCCTGATTTTCTTTAATTCAATAAACTCTACGGGGATCAACATGTTATTCAATTCATGAGACAGAGAGGGGAGGGGTAGAGGGGAGAGGAGAGGGAGAAAAGTTAGAGGGGAGAGGGGAGGAGAGAGAGGGGAGAGAGGGAGAGGGAGAGAGGGGGAGAGGAAGAGAGGAGAGAGAGAGAGTGGGAGAGAGAGAGAGAGAGAGAGAGAGAGAGAGAGGGAGAGAGAGAGAGAGAGAGAGAGAGAGAGAGAGAGAGAGAGAGAGAGAGAGAGAGAGAGAGAGAAAGGTGGTGTAAGAGGATCGTTGACTGGAAAATGATACGCTGTTTTCTTGCACGTTTCTTCTCCCTTGTTTGTTTTCTCTCTCTCTCTCTCTCTCTCTCTCTCTGTTTACGCTTTCTCGACTTGTTTGTCTCTCTCTCTCTCTCTCTCTCTCTCTCTCTCTCTCTCTCTCTCTCTCTCTCTCTCTCCTTCCTTGTATTGGCTGCAGTCTAATAACAGTTTGAAGGGGAATGACAGGAGGAGAATGTGTATGGAGAGAGGAAGGGGAGGAGTACAAAGAAGTACAAAGGAAAAGCAAACAGTAGCAGACCTCTTGGTCCTAACTAGGCTGTTTGTTGTTGCTTCCATCTACTCTAATCTACGAGTCAGAGACACTGGACAGCAATGGTGAAGGCTTCTCCCTTCCCACCAGTCCCTCCAGCCTAAGCTGGCATGAAAAGGAAAATTACCCTGTAGTATAGAAAAACTACAATGGAATTTTATATGGATAGAAGGAAGAAGAAGTGCTTTGTTTCATTTGAGTTGAAACGCTTCCTCGTTATTTTGTATCCATTGTTTCTTGTTACGTTTGATTGAGAGACTGTAAAATAATCATGAAGAACATTGTCAAAGCCCTTGAACATTTTAAACACTTCTATAAGGTCACTTCATAGCATGCGCTTTGATAAGTTGAATAAGTTCAGTTTTTTAAATCTGTCTTCGTACGGTTTGTTTCGCAGTCAAGGGATCATTTTTTTAGCTCGACGCTACACCCTCTCGAGTTTATCTATATCTTTTCTGTGATAGGCAGACCAAAGCTGAACGCAATACTCAAGATGTGGGCGAACTAACGAATTGTACAGTGTCAATATCACTTTTTCCGATGTGTGTTCAAATGTACGACCAATAAATCCGATCAGTTTGTTGGCAGTTTTTACTACTTCTGTGCAATGTTGACTCGGTTTAAGATCGTTCGAAATTATTACTCCAAGATCTTTTTCTTTGCTGGCTTCAGAAAGTCGCACTCCGTTAATTTGATAATGAATACGATCGTTGTTGATTCCGATATGCATAACCTTGCACTTTTCAATATTGAAATCCATTTGCCATGTTCGTGCCCAACTACTTAAACGTTCAAGATCAGCTTGGAAGTGTTCTTTTTCTATTGTCGTAGTGACTCTGCTGGCTATTTTTGTGTAGTCTGCAAATTTCGATATTTTACACGATAACCCCTCGTCAATGTCATTTACGTACACTAAAAACAGAATAGGTTCCAACACCGACCCCTGTGGAACAACGTTTTTGACATCTCGCCAGTCAGATGATATACCATTCATAACAACTCTCTGTTTACGGTCGGTAAGCCAGTCTTTGAGCCACTTATGAATATTACCAGTTATACCGTGAGCTTGCAATTTTCTAAGGAGGCGGTTGTGAGGGACTTTTTCAAATGCCTTCTGAAAGTCCAAATATATAATGTCTACTGATTGACTTTCATC
The DNA here is from genome assembly GCF_024679095.1 of Eriocheir sinensis. Classification (NCBI taxonomy): domain Eukaryota; kingdom Metazoa; phylum Arthropoda; class Malacostraca; order Decapoda; family Varunidae; genus Eriocheir; species Eriocheir sinensis. The sequence goes on from NC_066529.1 coordinate 16,485,667, forward strand.
GTGTACATTAAAGATGTAGTTGAAGAAATCGAGAAGGTTACTCAAACAGGAACGCTTGTTTCGAAAACCATGTTGCGAATCCTTAATTAGTCTGTTATCTTCAAAATACTTTGCCATTTTTCCGCGAATGATCGTCTCCAAAATTTTGCACACGATTGACGTTAGACTGATCAGTCGATAATTACGTGGGTGTGACTTGTCGCCTTTTTTTAAAGATAAGAGTTACGTTAGCGAGTTTCCATTTTAGTGGTACTTTTTCTGTGTTTAGCGACTTTGAGAATATGTTCAGGAGGGGCTTGCTGCTCTGATGTTCTGCCTCTTTTAAGAGTACGCGGGGATATTTTGTGTGGCGTTTTGTTTACTTTATTATTATCGATAATTTTTTATATCACTTTCTGCAATGTCGCTAATACTACTCAAGGATGTGTCATCAATATATCTTGGGGCCTCCGGTTGCCTATCGGATAAGATTTCTTCTGTAAAACCGGAGGCAAAAAAATAATTCAGTATATTAACCATTTCTTTATCATCATTTGTGGATTCGCCATTTACAGTTGCTATTGGGCCAATACTGGAGGTGAGAACTTTGTTATTTCTTACGTAGGCAAAAAAATTCTTTAAGATTTGTTTTGCAGGCGCTTGCAATGTGAAGCTCCAGGTTTCTTTTATTGAGACGTATGATTCTTTTTTATTCTCGGCGTAATTTTTGGAATTCAATTTTGTCTCTTTCAGTATTTGTAATTAAGTATTTGCGAAGCGCTCGATTTTTATTCTCAATTTAGGAGGAGGAGGAGGAGGAGGAGGAGGAGGCGGAGGAGGAGGAGAAGATGGTGTTGGAGTACGAAGAGGTAGAGGAGGAGAAATTAAAGAGTAAGAAAATGTGGAGGAAGATGGAAAGGAAAATAGAGAATGGAAATAAGTAGGAGCAGGAGCAGGGAATGAGAACCAACACGAGTACGAGGAGGAGGAGGAGGAGGAGGAGGAGGAGGAGGAGGACGTAGAGGAGGAGGAGGAGAAAGCGTAGGAGTGAGAGCAGGAGGAGTAGGAGTGGGAGGAAGAGGTGAAGAAGGGCCAGGAGGAAAAAAAGGAAAAGGTCAAAGAAAAAGATGCGAGAGGAGAAGAAAAAAACGAGAGGGGAAGGGAAGTAGCAGCAGGAGGAGGAGGAGGAGGAGGAGGAGGAGGAGGAGGAGGAGGGGGTGCATGAGAAACAGGAACAGAAAGAAAACGAGAGGAGGAGGAAGAGGAGGAGGAGAGGAAGGAGGAGGAAGAGGAGGAGGAGGAGGGGGAGAGGACGAGGGGTAGAAGGAGCGGAGGAGTAAAGGAGAATATAGAAGTGAGAAAAATGCGAGGGACAGAGGAACAAAGAAGAGGGGGAGACTGCAGTAAGTAATAAAAAAAGATGGAAAACATGGAAGACAATGGAAGAAAGGAGGTAATAATAATGATAATAGATAACGTAAAATCGGATGTAAACACGACACAGAGGGAGAGAGAACGACGCAATGAAATGAGGACGAGAGAGCGAGAGAAAGAGCGATAGATACAGATAATGTGAAAGAGAGAGGGTCTGCGTGTGTGTGTGTGTGTGTGTGTGTGTGTGTGTGTGTGTGTGTGTGTGTGTGTGTGTGTGTGTCCCCATCGCCCTCCTCTTCCACTCCCGAAGCTGCCGTCCTGGTCAACACTCGCTAATGGCTCGTCTTTGTCACACTTCCTCCCGCGCCCTTCACGCCGAGAGGAGATGTCTACGTCATGTTCCCCTTATTTTCGCCCTTCCTGCCCCGCCGCCCAACCTCGGTAAATATATCCCTAAAGACACACACACTCCACAAGGTTCGGGTACTCGGTGTCATCATACTCTCTCATTCTCGTCTCTTCTCTCTCCTCCTCCTCCTCCTCGTCCTCCTGTCCCTTCTCCTCCTCTTTTGTCTTCTTATCTTCCTTCTCACAGCCCTGCAATAGCTCCTGTCTTCTCCCTCAAACGCTCTTTTCGTCCTAGATTTAATGTCTCACGCGTGGCCGCCGTCTCGCTCTCTCGCACCACATTCGTCTCCTCTCATTTCCTCTCCAGACACAAAGCCTCGAGAGCCTCGCGTCGATAACTGTTTGACGAACGAACAGCCGACCGTTTGTCTTTCACTCCACGCCGCCACCGTCCCCGCCGCCGCCGCTCCTGTTTTAGATGTGCTGTTCCTCCGCGGATAATATTCTTGCCTCGAGTGGGCCAAGGATTTGGTTCTTTTCTTCTGCAAACTATAATTTTTCCTCGCTTCTCCAATTTCGCCTCCTTCTCTGCGTTCCCAACCTCTTTCCTCCCTGTCTCCCTTTCCTACCTCCCTCCCTCCCTCCTTGTGCTTGACCTCCGCCGCTTGCAACCTTCCCAGAACATTGTCGCCCCCGGTGTGCGCCCTGAGAGCCGTCCCTCGGGGGGTGGCTGGCTGACTGCGCCTCCGTCCACTCAGCGTCCTTCAGGCGGAGGAGGTGACCTGGTCCTCAAGTGATCGTTACCGGCCGCCCTAATGTCTTCCAGGGAGAGTCACCCCATCAGGCTGTTCTCCAAGGGTCGTAGGCGTCCATCAGGTCGTCCTTGACCCGGAATCACCTCCCCGCCAGCCACAAATGAGCCTGGATTTGACTTTCCAAATGCGAATTAAGGATTAAACAGGGAACAATCGAAAGCGTGGAATCTTTTCGTCCTTCGTATCACGCCTCTGCTCCTCTCTCCTTCCTCCCTCCTTACCTCCCACCCTTCCTACCATCCACCTTCCCTCCCTCCACCTTTCCTCCCTCCCTCCCTTCCTTCCCTCCCTCATCACAACCTCCGCATTGCTCTGTCTGTCGCAACGTCACGCGGCTCAGCAACCGTCCTCACCTTGTCTGTCTTTTTCTCCTCGCAGTTGGATTTTCGCTATCACTGTCCACATAAATCCCGCCGCCGGTGTGGAAGGATTTCTAGGCGTGAGGAAACGTTACTCGAGTTGAGCTTTACGAGAGAACAGAAGGCAGAGGCGCTGAGGGAGGGGTAAGGGAAGGCAGAGGAAGGAACACCACGCACCTCCTCCTTCGTGTTTACAAGCGAGTCGGGGAGGTGAAGGAGGATAGAGGATCTGCTGTGACTTGGGCGAAGAACTTTTTGATGTCACTGGTCAGGCGACAGCTGGGCGGACGTGCTCTGTCTTTTTGCTGGCGAAACTGTGTAGGTGGCGGCTGCTGCTCGGAAGGGGAAGGGAAGGGAGGGAAGGGGATGAGTGTTTATTGCTTCTGGTGTGTTTGACTCGAGGCATTGGCCAGCAAAACTTCTGTCCGGGCCTTTGAGATATAGTGTTCCTTTCGAGTCTCTCAAGCAAGATGAACGAACGAACGTCTCCATCTCTCTCTTTGTGATAACGGTCTCGATTTGTTGGAAGAATGTGAGCTGTTGGAAAAGGGGACACTGAAGGGAGCGAAGAGGAAGAAAAGCGAGGGACCAGCAAAGTTGAGGAAAAAGGGAATTGATGGGAACTTGGTGAAATCTATACAAACAAGTGAAAAAGAAAAAAAAAGAGACGGGCCAGTTAAGTCGTAGAAAATGGGTTATTGAAAAAAAAAAGAGAGATAAGCTAAATTGTTAAGAAAGTAAAGGGAATTTGATGAAATTTAAACACTTAAGTGAAAAACAAATAGAAACCGGCCAGCTAAGTTGATGAAAAAAGAAGTGAAGGGAAGTAGAAGTTTGCAATGAAATGAAAAAGAAAAATAGAGACGCACCAGCTAACTTGTTGAAAAGCAACTAGAAGGAAAGTTATAAAAGTACAATGGAGTGAAAAAGGAAAAAAAGGGAAAAAAATATTTACCAGTTAAGTTGTTGAAAAAGGGAAATGATGGGAAATTGTAGAAAATTACAGAAAAAAATAAATAAAAAGACAGACCAGCCTAGTTGAAAATAACGAAGAGAAAAAGAAAAAAAAAGAGGATTGTAAAAGGGAATTGAAGGCAAGTTGAAGAAATTTACAGTAAAGTGAAAAAAAGAAAAAGAGACGGACTAGCTTTTCCATCACGGCCTTGAATGAGCAACAGAGACAGAGGGACGAGCGAATATAAGTCATTTGACGTATGTTTGCGCCCGAACATACGTCATTCAGCCAACAGGAATCACAGTCAATAAAACAGATAAACTCATGTCACGTTACACGCCAGAGGAGTAAAAAAAAAAAAAAAGAAAAGAAAAATGGCCACAGCTTTTTTTTTTTACTGTTCATTGCCATATTTCAAAAGAGCAAAAGTTGGGCAAGCCTCCCCTCCTCCCTCCCCCCTCCTCCCTTCGTGTGTAAAGTTTTCGTGATATATAAATCCTGTGAATCCTTCTTTTTTATTCAGGTTTTCTACCGTGGAGGGGACGCCGCCGCTGATCCATTCTTATGCAGCCTCATTTGAATGCCTCGACAGATTAGAAGATTGTAGATAAGATTGCCTCGCGCTCCCCTTCCTCGCCCACTACCTTTTCCTCCTTCTTTTCCACCTTCTTCTTGTTCTCCTCCTCCTTGTCCTCCTCGTTCTCGTCCTTGTCCTCGTCCTCCTCGTTCTCCTCGTCCTACTCGTGGATTTCCTTCTCCTCGTCGTCCTCGTCCCCCTATTCTTTCTCCTCTTTTTCTAACTCCTCCGCCTCCTCCTCCTCCTTCTTCTCCTCCTCCTCCTCCTCTCCCTCTTCCCTCCTTCCTCCTTCATATTTTTAATCTGTGGCATTTGGAAGCCTCGGTAACTTCCCCCACGCGCCATGTCTCATCACATTATTTTCCCGTATTTTTTGTCAACTCCGGGATTTACGCGCGCGGCATCCGGCGGGGCATCACTCTTGCACGTCGTAAACAGCATACATCATCCGCCTCTTCAACGACGTCATGGGAGTTTTTTGTGTGTGCATGTGTTCCAAGTTTCCCTTTTTCAATTTTATTTCTGGTGTTTGATTCGGTCCACATAGTTTGTTGCCTCGTATCGTCAGCAGGACTTTATACGTATATCTGCACCGCTTCCTCCCTCGACGCGCTGGGCTTACACAGCAGAGGAGAGTCTTTCCAAACGATGACTTTTGCCCCGACAGAAACCAGCGGCCAAGCAAGGGAGGAGTCGAAACGAGGGCGGAAGTGCAAAGAGGAGACGCGACGCGAGGAATCAATGCGTGACAACAAAGGCATATCAGACCCTCCTCAGCGGCAGGTTTTAGAGGCGGCTGACACAAAAAAAGCATTTGTTGTATTGGGTTATGCGGCGTTGTTTTCTTTGTGGGCACGAACCGATGCAATGTAGATACTGCCGATCAATCCCTGCACATTGAGCCAGTGGAGACGATGGTGAAGCACTGAAGTCACTTAGTAAAGAAGACATATGGTAGTAGCAAAAAAGTAACAAAGAAAGTAAAGAAAAAAGTAAAGAAGTGATGAAATAGCATAGGAGTAAAGTAAATGGTAAATAGTAAAGTATGATAGTAAAATAGTGAAAAAAATAAAGAAAATAAGTAGAAAAGAAAACATCTAGTGAAGACCACGAATAGGCACATAACCTCAACGAATCACCTGATAATCTAATAACCTGATCCTCCGTCTTTTGCTCACTCCCTCCTCCATCACGTCTTCCCTTTTTCCTCTTTCCTCATTCTTGTAACTTCCAATCCCTGATCCTTCCTCCCTCGCTTACTCTCACCTCCATCACCCCTTCCCTCTTTCCTCTTACCTCATTCTAGTTCCTCCTTACCCTTGATCCTCCCCCTTTCGTTCTCTCCCCCTTCATCACGTCTTCCCTTTTTCCTCTTACCTCATTCTTGTAACTTCCAATCCCTGATCCTTCCTCCCTCCCTCACTCTCACCCCCATCACCCCTTCCCTCTTTCCTCTCATTTCATTCTAGCTCCTCCTTCCCCTTGATCATCACCCTTTCGTTCTCTCCCCCTCCATCACCTCTTCCATTACTCCTCTCACCTCCTTCTGGTTCCTCCATACCCTTACTATTAAGTGTCCACATCAAAAAGCTGTACACGTCCTTACCGCATGACTAATCGTTGTCGGACAGTCATGCTTTCAGGTCACCCAAAACTCGCCCCAACGCCAGTCTAATTCGATGGACGTTTTGACAGCCATACTTTTTCACCGCGGCGACTTTGCCCTCAGCCGGACGGAAAATGTGCTCCCCGGGGACTGGACGAGCGAGGGGGAGCTAATGAGTTAATGACCAGACACTTTTAGCCGCGTTGTATTCACCGAACAATACTCCATGTGACGGGAGCGTGTGTGTGTGTGTGTGTGTGTGTGTGTGTGTGTGTGTGTGTGTGTACCTACCGATCTCTCCGTGTGTCGAACTGTATGTATGTATTTACTTATTTATGTATGTATGAACAGACGTATGAAGGTATGTTTGTATGTAGGTGCGTTTGAACGGGAACTAATCTAAACCGACTGGAATTTCAATAAACCTCCAAAAGTGCTCCGAAAACTCTTCCATAACTTTGATAAACAGACATAAAAAAGTGCCAATTGCGTTGCGTCGTTGTCGAGTGGGAGAGGCAAGGAGGGAGGCTGAGGAGGAGGAGGAGGAGGAGGAGGAGGAGTGGGACTGACGGGGGGCAGGGAGGGTGGCAGACGGGGAGCTTCCAGGAGCCAGACAGACAGTCAGGTGGAAGAGGAAAGGTTAGTCAACACATCTCATCCAGGCCCCATCAACCTTCCCTCTCCTTCCAGGCCCCAGAAATGAGCCCCTTAAGTTGTGTGCTCTCCTAAACTCATGCCTTAAACTTAAATTCCTCACTATCCTCACTCATTTCCAGATTTCTCCACTACTCTTTACTTCTTTTCACTTCTTCCCTTTCTTCCTTAAACTTCAGCATTTTAACCTCCACTTCTTTCTATTTTCCATTTTCCACTTCTCCCCTTTCTTCCTTTACCATATTCCACAGTATCCTAACCCACACACATTTCCTTTTCCTACCCACGAAATCAAGTCCTTTCCCTCCCTTTTTCGCTCTCCCACCCACCCCCATCGCCTCCTTCCTTCTTTCCCCTCCCTCCCTGTGTCTGCCTCCTTCCTCTCCCCACCCGCTTGTACCTTCCTTCCCCGTCCATCGCTTCTTCCATCCTACCTCTTACCGCCCGCTTGTAACCCTCCTTCCCCCTCCATCACCTCTTCCCTCCTTCCTCTCACCTCTTTTTTGTACCTGTCTTTCCCTTCTCCCCCTCCTCCTGACACCTGCCCATGTCCCAACCTTTCACGTCAACACTCGCGTCTGCATCTACAAGCATTTTCACTCTCCGTCGCACTCCTCTCACATATATTTGGTTTTTCACTCATACGCACATACACACACACACACATGGACCCCCCCTCCCCCGTCACCCCCACACAGGCGCACTCACACACGCACATACACGCACAGAATCAGGAAAATAGTTGTCCCCTCTCCTAATACAATCACACACACAGTCGGGCACATTAGCGGAATATTTATCTTGTCTCGCGTTGCAGGTATTAGGGATGACATGAGGCGCCCCCTGCTTCCCACCCCCCAGACCTCGTGTTGACGTAGGAATCTGATGGAAGTTGTGGTGGTGGTGGAGCAGACAAGTTTGTGTTGTTTGTGATGGTGATGGTCGTTGTTTTTTGTTGTTGTTGATGTGCTGTTTGAAAAAAGGATTGTGGATTGTTATGTTTTGTGGCTTTTTGTTTATTTTGTTGTTCTAGTGGTCGTGATTGTTGTTTGCGTTCGGGTTTTAGTTGTGTGTGTTTTTTTTTTGTTTCCTTCCTCCCTTTAAATTATGAAGCTTATGACGGCTTTACTATGGTTTTGCTATTGCTGTTTTGGCTAGTAGTTAATAATGGTGGTAGTGAGTGATGTGGGCGATGGGAAGGTGGTAGTAGTAGAAGTTCTTGTTAGTGATCTTATTGCTGATGTTAATTTACACGCTTCTCCTACTGAAAAAAAAAAGTCGATGCTTATGAATACGGTGACAACCTTGATGCAAATGGCTGTGAAATGAAGATGATAGAAAGGAGGGTGATGATGGAAAAGATGACGACAGCAAAACCCCGTAATATATGGGCTGATAGAAAGCTGGTGGTATGCTGGTGGTAGTGTTGGTGGTTGTGGTGGTAAGGCTAGCGGTGGTGACTCGCGATGGTGTAGTAACTGTAGTTGAAAATAATAGTAGTTGTAGTAGTATTGGCGATAGTGGTTGTGAAGGCAGTTGTGCCGACCGCATTTCGAGAACATCTCCCTCTTTTACGGGCTGAGTCGACGAGGCTGGGAGGCGATGTAAGCACACGTACGGCCATCCATGTGATAGCGAGAGTGGCGGGCGAAGGGGGTGCGGAAGAAGGCGAGACAAGGCAGAGGAAGGGAGAGCCGGAAAGGGGAGGGAATCGGAGTAGGTATGAAAAAAAGAAGTATAGGGAAGAGTGGGAAGATGGAGGAGCAAGAGGAAGGGACCTATATAAAAAGTGCCTATACTAAAAGGAGGAGAAAGAAGGACATAGAGAAGAGCAGGAAGGAGTAAGATGGGAAAATATGTACATACGTTTGAAGTCTTACCTGCGACAATCATTATGGGATACTGAACGAAAAAAAACACCAGACAGCAAGGATGAAAAGAAAGAAAATACAAAGTAGAAGGAGGAAGATGAGAAAACACAACAACATACGTAATATTACCTTTGACAATCGTAGGGGAAACTGAACGAAAAAGAAACAGATAGCAAAGTGAAGAAAGAGGAAGATGAGCATAAAGAACAACAGACGTAATATCGCAAGTCGTCTCTGCATCTACACTCAAAATGCTTACCCTGTACACCTTAAATACAGGGAGCAGGTGAAAATGAGAGAGACAAGCTCATTACCTGCATGCGTTCTGGGGTCCCAAATGAGGTTCTCTCTCTCTCTCTCTCTCTCTCTCTCTCTCTCTCTCTCTCTCTCTCTCTCTCTCTCTCTCTCTCTCTCTCTCTCTCTCTCTCTCTCTCTCTCTCTCTCTCTCTCTCTCTCTCTCTCAGGGTCGAACATAACAGTCTGGCTTTAATGATGTCGACTTTTGTGCTGACCTGCTGAATCAAACATTTTTCTGCAAGCTTACTTATATTTTTCTCTCTGTTCCCGTTAGTGTCTTGTTTTCAGGCATTTTTTAGGTTATTACTCTTCACCTATTTCTTCCCATCCTTCGTTCTCTCTATTTCATCTCCTATCTTCTACCTTCGTCCTTCTTTTTTCCTTTCTATCTTTCCTCATTCACGTCACCCCATCGTTTTCTTCATTTCAGCTCTATGTTTGTCTTTTTTGGGGGGTATTTTTCTTCAATCATTTCTTTCCGTCATTTGTTCTCTATAGTTAATTTCAATGCTTTAGTAGTTTTAAGAATCTCCATTTATTCATTTATTTCCCTCATCAGTTTTGTTCATTTCATTTCAGTCCTTAAGTTATTTTTAGGTATATCGCTCCACCCAATTCCTCTCATCATTGCTCATTCTCTTTATTTCATTCCGTGTCGTCATCATTTTTAGGTATTCCCGTTGACCCGTTTCATCTTGTCATCGCTCCTCTCGTTCTCTTTCTTTCCTTCATCTCAGTCGGCAGTGCTTCCTCGTTGTTGCTGCTTTACTATTCTTCATCTCACTTACCTCGTTTTTCTTCTCGTTGTGTGTGTGTGTGTGTGTGTGTGTGTGTGTGTGTGTGTGTGT
>NC_066529.1:16500349-16505349 GCF_024679095.1 Eriocheir sinensis
TTTGACAGCCACTTATTGTTCGATGCACATATCTCCGAGATGAGCAAAAAAGTATACGCAACAATTATGCACGTTAATAGACTAAGGGAATACTTTAATAAAACAACAAGAATTTCTGTCATTCAGTCATTAGTCATGAGTATAATTAATTATGGGATCAGTATCTGGGGAGCTACTAATGCTTCTCAAATACAACGCGTGCAAAAACTACAAAATTTTGCAGCAAAGGTAGCACGCGGAGGAGCTCCCAGGAGTGAATACGCTACTCCATATATCAAAGAACTTGGGTGGCTCAAAATAAAACAGAAACATACTTTTGAAATCGGAGTAATTATCTACAAACTCATTAATAAAAAAGTTCCTAATTGGGCGCTCCCACTGCCAACAGTGAGTGAGAGGCACAACCACAATGTTAGCAAGAGACAATCTGAACAGCTCTACGTCCCCATGTGCAGCACTAACTTGGGCACCAAGTCCCTCCAAGTTGCCGGACCCACACTATGGAACAGCTTTCCTATCAACGTAAAAAATACTTCCTGCCTTAACACTTTTAAAACACGTCTGAAGAAACATCTTTTCAACAAAAAATTTGAATTGTGAATATTACATGACATGTTCCACTGTTTTAGAGCAATCGACTTTTTTTACACTTTCACTCCGACTGCCTCACCATATTCAAACATTTTATGTTATATTGTCTGACTACATCTTACTCATACTTTGATCGTAACACTTTAAAGTATACTTTAACCTTTTATGATGATAACGTTTTAGCTTTTTATGTTTAATACTTTTTACCTTATAGCTCACGAATGTTGTCTAACTAAATTTTAATATAGTTGTTTTCTTATGTGTATTAACTTCATTTTAATGTTCTCGTAAGCGTAAGTCTCATGTAAAAGAATAACCATTGTAACAATGGAAATAAAGTTCTAAATTTTTAATTAATTCTCTCTCTCTCTCTCTCTCTCTCTCTCTCTCTCTCTCTCTCTCTCTCTCTCTCTCTCTCTCTCTCTCTCTCTCTCTCTCTCTCTCTCTCTCTCTCTCTCTCTCTCTCTCTCTCTCTCATATGATAATCCTTCTACATCTCTTTTCTCTTCCTCCTGTTTCTATTTTTTTTCTCTCCTCCCCCGAGTAAGTAGTTCTGAATCTCGTTTTCTCTTTTTTTATAATTATTCTCTCTCTCTCTCTCTCTCTCTCTCTCTCTCTCTCTCTCTCTCTCTCTCTCTCTCGCTTTGGTACTCAACATTACCCGCTATTAACCTCGCAACATATTTATGTAGATGAGCGTGGGCAGGAGTATTTGAAATGCGAGTTTAGTTTACCGCAGAGTTATATATGTCGCCCCCGGCAACGCCAAGAGAAATATCATTGAGACAATCTTAGAGGCTTAGATGGATGGGTGTATATGAAAAGCCATGTGCTTGTAATGATTATTCATGCTAACAGTATTGCCCCTCTTTTAGTTAAGCTGACTTATATTGTTAAAAACGCTGATGCCATTAAAGCTACTTCGTCTAGTAGTAGTAGTACGTAGTTAATATTATTATCATTATTATTATTAGCAGTAGTAGCAGTAGTAGTAGCAGTAATAGTAGCAGTAGCAAGAATTGTAAGTGCAGTTGAAGTGGCTCTTACTAAAAAGTAAACCCAACGAGAATTTCTAACTCTGATAGGAACGAAATGAAAAACGGCTCCCCTCGAGGGTGAACGCAATAAAACCATGAATGGTCCTACTTGTAGCCTTTGCTTGTTTAGTTTTTCCACTCTGTGCTCCACCTCGCAGCTGACCGTTTTACCAGCAATATCATCAGTATCTACCAACCTGTACTCGGTCACCACTGTATATACGATTCAGTAATATTCACCCAGTTAGATATATCGTTTTTTTATGAGTAATTGAAAACCGTTCCTTTATTTGACGCAATCTGAATACTATGTTACTCTTGCCATGTAGACACAACTATATTCTCGCTGCAGCATCCCACTCATCTCGGAGGTGTCATCTGGCTGGCCTACGTGGCAGAGTTACAACGCGCGTCTCCTCACATCGTGGTCCTATCTCGCGCTTTGTTCGTATTTCCGTTAATGGAGGTCTGTTCTCGCGTCCTTTGTGCCGCCGCTTGTTATCTCTCCCGCGCCGCACCACGACTCATCCGCCTCAAGACTAACATGTGCCGCGTCGCCTCCTCATTTACTGCACTGCAATTGTCATGCTCTAGTCGGCCACGCTCGGCTTGCAATATCAAAGAAGGATTTCGCGTTACTATGTTTACTGTGTTTCTCTTTCTCTCCTCGTCTTCATTTCAACACCCGTCAGGTTATTCACAATCTGCAGCCCTTCCTTGCTCGAGCACTGTTCCTTTAGCTCTCGCCGCCTCCCTGTCTTCACCCCTCCGGCACTTTTCCTTCCTCTTCGTACTCTATCTTTCCAATCCCTTCCCTTCCCTTAATTCACTCTTCCACCCTCCCTTCTTTTTTCTTTCCTCCCAAAATCTCCAGCCTTCTCCCTTCCCGGGCCGCGCATCTTTCTCCTCTCCCCTTTGCCCTTTATCAGTCTGCTCCCTCGCCCATCCCTCTCATGGCACATCCTCACGCCCTCTCTTCCTCCCTCGCTGAAGCGTCCTCGCATCAAGCACCGTTTTGTGGGCAGCCGGTGATGTGTTACCGAGATCAAGGTTTGGCGAGAGCAGTCCAACGGGATTAATTTCAGGCTGGAAGCGGCCCAGAGACTTATTGGGCGCCTGACTGTAGGCTCAGGCAGACTCTGCGTCACTTCATCTCCATATGAAGCCGGGACTTCGAGAAGGGTTGAGTGAAGCCTCGCATACCAAGGGTCCCCGCGGGCTGTTGGCGCCGCGCCCTTGATTTAACTCCATTGGGTTTTGCCGAGGGGAAATTCCTGACTCCGTGCCACCAGTGAGGCCGCGTCTTGGAGGGGAGCAAGGGACGAGACGGCGCGCGGGGCGATCACGGCCGAGGAATCCTGCCCAGAACGTGTTCCCGGAGTATTTTTATTACGAATCTTGTTTCTGAGAGCAAGACCGCCCTCGTGAATATTGATGCGCATATTTATGAATGTATTAATTACAGCGGGCATGTGTGCGTGAATTAATCAATTTACTCCTCCGTGTATATGTTCCGCCATGAGCAAGGAACACGTGTACAAAAATCTGAAAACTTTGGGTCAACACGGCGGCCCTTGACGTGACCTTTAGGGAGCCGGGGATCAGAAATCTCAAAACGACATGCGTCCCTCAGGCTGCCGCTCCCCAGCCAGGCGAGAGGGTGAGAGGCGGCGGAGGGCGGCTGGAGCAAGAAATGTGGTGATAGAGGGACGATGGAGAGGCAGCGGCGGCGGCGGCGGCTGAGGCGGCGACGGTGGTGGTGGTGGTGGTGGTGTGAACGGGTGCCGTGGTGTCCGACAAGCTCCCTTCGCGGCACCAGTTTGCATGCATAACCAAGGCGGCGGACGCAGGTGGTCAGAGAGCAGGATGGGAACACGGAGCAAAGCGGGAAGAGATTCACTAATATTCTCAGCGCCGGAGAGAGACCGTAAAAATTATGCTACTGCAGGACTATTCGATTTGATTAAACCTTTCCTGTAGACATTCAATGGATGACGCGACGCCGACGGCAATAAAAGCGTTTTAATTTGGAGGAGCAAAGGATTGAAGAACGATCCGGGGAATGAGAGAGAGAGACAATTAGACAAGAAGCAGACTGGCAGAGAGACGAGACAAGACGAAAGACAAACACAAGCAAAACGGAAAGGAGGAGGGAAAGAGGATGGCAAGAGAGAAAACAGAGAGGAGTTAAAGAGGAAGTGAGGACGGGGCGAGGAAGGAAGGAAGGCAGGGCAAATATGGGTCGGGAAAAAGAGGGAATAACGGAGGTGAGAAGGAAATGGAAACTCGGGAGGCCGGCGTCGTAAAGAATATGTAAACTAGCGTGAAGGATGTTAATGCGGGAGGCGGGAGCAAGGAAACAAAAGACCTCAAATAAAGGGCGGGAAGAGGAAATCGCTCCCCAGATGGCTCGCAATGAAGACACACGCGCGGGACTTACTGAGGAAAATAATCCTTACATTCGTTTTGATAACATTTTCTTCCCCCGCTGTCTTACCCTCCCTTTACCCCCCCTCCCCCTCTCTCTCTCTCTCTCTCTCTCTCTCTCTCTCTCTCTCTCTCTCTCTCTCTCTCTCTCTCTCTCTCTCTCTCTCTCTCTCTCTCTCTCTCTCTCTCTCTCTCTCTCTCTCTCTCTCTCTCTCTCTCTCTCTCTCTCTCTCTCTCTCTCTCTCTCTCTCTCTCTCTCTCTCTCTCTCTCTCTCTCTCTCTCTCTCTCTCTCTCTCTCTCTCTCTCTCTCTCTCTCTCCTTCCTTTCTCTCTTTTAATCACATCACACTCCTTTCTGTCCCTTACGTCCCTTCTCTTCCCTCTTTTCCAATCTCGCTTCCTCTCTTTCTATCATTTCATACTCCTCTCTATCCCTTCTGTTCCTTTTCTTTCCTCTTTTGCCATCTCTATTCTTCTCTTTCTTTAATTTCACACTCCTTTTTATCCCTTTTCTTCCCTCTTTTCCCTCACCACGCACGCTGTTCATCCCTACATTCACGTTTCTATCCTTCCCTTCTCTTTTACACACCCTCCCCTCTTCTCAAGACGTCATGCCTCCTCTTGTCCTCTGTCCCGCTCGCTTCCTCTGTCCTTCCCCTCACCGTCACCTTCTCCTGCCGTCCTCTCCTGCTCAGCGCGCCGTAAAGTAGGGAATAGAGAAAGTTGTCCCATTGTCGGCTGGTGTCTGTGGCGCTGCTCACCATATACACGAGACGTAACATTAGGGGGGAAGGGAGGGACAGAGAGGAGGAGGGAGAGAGAAGGAGAGAGAGAAGGAAGAGAGAGAGAGAGAGAGAGAGAGAGAGAGAGAGAGAGAGAGAGAGAGAGAGAGAGAGAGAGAGAGAGAGAGAGAGAGAAGTTATAAACAAATAGATAAAGGTAAAT
>NC_066529.1:16507849-16517849 GCF_024679095.1 Eriocheir sinensis
AGAAGAAAACGATAATAGGAAATTAAAAGAAGATTGAAAAAGGAGAGAGGAAGAGAAATAGAAAAAAGAGAAGAAAAGGAAAATAAAGAATGAAAAAAATATAAAAAGAGAGGAAAAGAATGATAGGAAAAAGAGAAGAAAAGTAGAAAATGAAAAGAATAAAAGACAAAAAAAAATAAAAAAAGGACAGAAAAAAGAAAAGGAAAATAGAAGATGAAAAGAAAAAGATTGAAAAAATGAAAAAAAAAAAAGCCAGAGATATGAAGAGTTGGATCCTTTATATACGATGAAAAGAAAAGAAAGATAGAGAAAAGAGAGGAAAAAAAGATAAAAGAAGAGAAGAAAAGGAACAGAATAAAAAGAAAAAATATATATAAAAAAGTAAAAGGAAAAGAAGGATAGAAAAAAGAAGAAAAGGAAAGTAGAAAATAAAAAGGAAAGGATAGAAAAAAGAGAGGAAAAGAAGGATAAAAAAGATAAGAAAAGGAAAATAAAAAATGAAAAGGAAAGGGCAGAAAAAGAGAGGAAAAGAAGGATAGAAAAACAGAAGAAAAGGAAGATAGAAAATGAAAAGGAAAGGATAGAGAAAAAGAGAGGAAAAGAAGGACAGAAAAAGAGGAGAAATGGAAAGTAGAAAATGAAAAGAGAAAGCTAGAAAAAGGAGTAAAAGAAAGATAGAAAAAAAAGAAAATGAGAAGAAAAAATAGAAAAAAGAGAGAAAGGGGTAAGAAAAAGTTATATATGAGGAGCTGGATCATTTACATACGAGGAAGTGACTGTAGTTTCCTCTGTCATTCCTCCACTCAGCAGACCTTTGATATTGAACTGACTGGCTGGACGGGAAGTTTTGACAAATAGCCGTCAACCAACCGACCCCTCCCTGCCTTCCTTCCTCTCCTTCCTCCTCTTCTTCCTCTTCCTCTTCAGTCTTCCAATCTCGCTCTGGTTCCATTCTCCTCTTTTCCTCCTCCTCATCGTTTTCATTCTTCTTTATTTCCTTCCTTTTATTGCCTCCTTGCACATTAGCTTATTGTCCTCGTCTTCCTCTCCATCGTTCCAATCTTTCTCTCTGGTTTAATTCTCGCCATCTTCTTTTCCTCCTCCTCCTCATTTTTCGTTCTTCTTTATTTCCTTCCTTTTATATCCTCCCTGTACATTATATTTTCGTCCTCGTCTTCCTCTTCATCCTTCCAATCTTTCTCTGGTTTAATTCTCGCCATCTTCTTTTCCTCCTCCTCATCGTTTTCGTTCTTCTTTATTTCCTTCCCTCTTTTGCCTCCCTATGCATTTTATTTTCCTCTTCGTCTTCGTCTTCCTTCTCTCGTGTTTCTCATTCTCGTAATCATCTTTATCTACGTTTCCTCGTCCTCTTTCTCGTTATCATCCCTCCTTCCTCAATCTTTTAACTTCTCTTCGTCTTCGTCCTTCTCCTTTTTTCTCCTCTTTTCCAATCCACCAATCCCTCGTTCCATTCTTTTCCTTATGTTTTCCTCTTCGTCCTCGTTTTCGCTCTCCTTTTCTTTTCTTCTCCCTTTTACTCTTTTTCTCATTGTTCACTTAATATTTTCCTCCCCTCTTCGTCCTCGTCCTCCTCCCTTTCTCTCCTTTTTCCAATCAACCAATCCCTCGTTCCATTCTCTTCCTTCTGTTTTCCTCTTCGTCTTTGTTTTCGCTCTCCTTCTCTTCTCTTCTTCTCCCTTTTTCTCTTTTTTTCATTGTTCACTTAATATTTTCCTCTTCGTCCTTGTCTTCGTTTTCCTCCTCTTCTCTTCTCCAATCTTCCAATCCCACATTATATTCTTTGCATTATCTATTACTTTTCGTTCTCGTCTTTGTTCTTTTCCCTCTTTTCAGTATCACAAACCCTCATTCTATTCTTCTTATAAGCTTTTCCTCCTCGCCTCTCCTTTCTCCCTTGCTGCGTCTTGCTCTTCAAACATCCAACCCTTCATTTCCCTTTTTCCTTCTTCCTTTCTTCCCTCCTCCTCTTCCTCTGCTCCCTTTAATACTAGCGTTTCCCAGACCTCCAATCCTTCATTTTCTTCTCCCCTTCTGCCTTTTTTTTACCTCCTCCTCTTGCACCAGCTTCTCCTCTTCCTCTTTCCCGCCCCCTGCTCCCTCCCCCTCCCGGATGAAACTTCAAAACGCACGACCCAGCGAGCTTGTGGTGAAGGAGGTGCGAGTTCGCGGCTGAGGGCGGGTTAGCGCGCCTGGAGCTTAGTATTCGCGGCTGCTTGGCGGGTTCCCAGAAGAGTTTCCACCGGGATGTTTTTTGTTTGCATTATTATTTTTTTTTTTTATTGGTGGATGTGCGTATGGCTTGAGGACTGAGTGACATGTGCTTAGCCTAATAGGGAGAGAAGGCGTTAGTAGATATAAATGGCTAGTTAGGTAGATATAGGGTAAGATAGATAGATAGAGATATAGATAGATAGGTGATAGATAGAAAGATAGATAGACAGATACAGATAGATTGCTTAGCCTATGGGGAAGAGAAGGCGTAAGTAGATATAAATGGCTAGTTAGATAGATATAGAGTAAGATAGTAGAAAGATATATAGATAGATAGATAGATGATAGATAGGAAGATAGATAGACAGATACAGATAAATTACTGATAGAAAGAAAGACAGATATGTAGATGGATGCAGACATAGACAGACAGACGGACAGAGAGTCAGTTAGTAAGCCAGTCAGTCAATCACTTACTCGATTATACAAAAATCAGCGTGACCAGATGTACGATAACTATTCGAAAACACGACAATCAAATACCGTTTAGGAACATAGATTTATCCGTTCCATTCGTATAAGCTCAATCAGTCAGTATTTTCTATTAACCATGTTTGATTCGATACCGTTATTTATGCGAGTGCGGGCACTTTTTAGTCATACACCGATATATACGATGTGCCGAGTTCGATAATCTGGTTACGCTAACGTAGACTTCATCTCTTCCTTTACACCTTTGCGTATGATGAACCTTTCTCGACCCTCCGAGCTCCACCCGTCAACCCTCCCAGACACTCCCGTCACGCATACGTCCTCCCCCTCCGCTGCCTCAAATAATACTGGCAAAGATTGGACCCAACTCTCAGGCTGGCTCGCAATCACTCGCTATGACGTCAGAGCTTGAGAAGGACGCAAGTTTGATCGTTAAGCGGCGTTATTTGAGAGCCGAAGATGATGAGGAGGAAGAAAATAAGGAAGAGGAAGAGGAGGAGGAGGAGGAAGTGGACAGCAAAACCCACGGAAGAATGCAACGTCGGGCTAGAAATGATAAAGGACAGGAAGAAGAAAGAGAAGGAGAACAGGGCGAAAAGGAAGAAGAAAATATGATGGAATGAAGCGTTGGTGATGAGGAAAAAGAAAAGGAGGAAGAGGAGGAGGAGGAGTGGACAGAAAAAAACGCGGAATAACGTAACGACGGTATAGAAATGAGAAGGAACAGGAAGAAGGAAGAGGAGAAGAGAAGGGTGAAAAAGACGAGAAAAATATGATGTAAGGAAGAGGAAATGCTGAGGAAGAAAAAAAAAAGGAGGAGGGAGAGGAGGAGGAGGAGAGGAGGAGGAGGAAGAGGAATGCATCAACGGTACAGGAATAAGAAAAGACAAGAAGAAGAGGGAAAAAAAACAGAGGAAGGCGAGCAGGATGAAAAAGACGAGACAGAAAAAATATGGTACCAGAAAGAGGTGTAGAAAAAAAAAGTCTTATGATGGCCCTGAAAAAGTATATGAAAAAAGCAAATACGACGACCATTGAGCGAGAAAATGAAGAGATCAAAGGCTGACTAAGGGGAGGAATGGGAGATTATGGGATGAGGGAAGAAGGGAGATTACCCATGAGGAAAATGAGATCGGCAAATGATAAGAAAAGACCTGATTCTCCGATTTGTCCCCGGGAAAAACGATCCGAGGCGATGGGTGAAGGTGTTGAACGACGAGGAAGAGAAAGGTGTCGAGGGGGTGATGATGGCAAGATGGAAGTACTTAATGAGGGGAAGATGAAGGAAGAGAATGAAAGAGGAAGTGTAGAGCCTTGAGCAGATGGAAGGAGAGGACTCGGAGAGGAGAAGGAAGGTCTCGAGAGGGCGAAGACGGTGATGATGGAAATACTTAATGAGGGGAAGATGAAGGATGAGGAGGAAGGAGGAAGCGCAGAGTCTTGAGAAGGAGGAAAGAGACGTTTTGGAAGAGGAGAAAAGGAAGATGTAGATAAGGTGAAGACAAGTAGATGAAAATAATGAATAAGGGGAGGATGAAGGAATAAGCGAAAAATACTTCATGAGGAAAACATAAAGGAAGAGGATGAAGAAGGAAACGTAGAGTCTTGAGAAGAGAGAAGGAGAGGAATAGGAAGGAGGAGAAGGAAGGTGTAGAGAGGGTGAAGACGAGAAGATGGAAATAATGAATGAAGGGAGAAAATTGGAAGGAATATGAAGATGGAGGTTATTTTAAATATGTCAAGAGGATGAAAGTGGCAGTATAAGATAGTTAGAAAAGGAGAGAATGAAGGAAAAAAGCGTAAAATCTTGAAAAGGAATAAAGAGAGGAATATAAAAACGAGGTTAGTAGAGAAAATTTCGAGAGCATGAAAATGTATATAGCTAATGAAGGGAGAGAATGAAGGAAGAAAGCGTAAAGTCCACCGAACTAGGAAAGAGAGGAATAGGAAGAGGAAGATAGTACTGAAATTGGCGTGTATGAAGAAATAGTTCATTGGGCTTCATAGGTGCATGGTGAGGGGAGAGGCAAGAGGGAAGAAGCAGAGGACAGGAGATAGCGGGAATCTTTAAGAAAAGAAAGAGGGGAGGGAGGAAGGAAGGGGGGAAGATGAGGCAAGGAAAGGCATGTACGTATAGGCAAATGGAAGCTTTGGTGAGCAGCGCGCCTGAAGGAAGACTTGTGCATGATGGAAAGGTGGGAGATTAAAACGAAGAGAGAGAGAGAGAGAGAGAGAGAGAGAGAGAGAGAGAGAGAGAGAGAGAGAGAGAGAGAGAGAGAGAGAGAGAGAGAGAGAGAGAGAGAGAGAGAGAGAGAGAGAGAGAGAGAGAGAGAGAGAGAGAGAGAGAGAGAGAGAGAGAGAGAGAGAGAGAGAAAATATATATAGATCGACAGACTAGCATATGCAGACAAGCATATACAGATCGACCGACCGGCAGACAGACAAGCAGACAGACAGGCAAACAGAAAGACAAAGAAAGAAAAAAAAACTATATAAATAAATAAAACAATAAAAAAACGGACAATATCACGAAGACTCTTATGATAGACAAAGTTCACGACTGACACAAAATCTATAGCTAAGCACAAAACCCCCTATTTATATCCCTTCTCCTTTCTGTCTACCTATTTTCCCTTTTATCCGTATCTCCTTCTGCCATCTATCCGGATCCGTATATTAACAAGCATAAGGAAAACAAGACAAACGACGATAGCTACACCAAACAGACCAGCCGGATGAGTGAAGACGAATAGCCTGAGAACAGACCCAACAGAAGCACGCCTCGCTAATACAGTGCATGGGCCGTGGAGGGAGGGACCATTACACTCTGATTGGGCCGGGTGCAACTTTCTGAAGAGCCGCGAAGTTCCCAGCTGGTTCTCTTAAGTGTTTATGAGGACGGCCGATAGAGGGATGGGAAGGAAGGGAGGGGAGGGCGATGAGATGGATCAGGAGGAGGAGGAGGAGATGGATAAGGAGCTTTGGAATCCGGAGAGAGGGAGAGTTGAGGAGTATAACGTGTCTAGGCTCTGTTAGTATTTCCGAGGACGGCCGATAGAGGGATGGGAAGGAAGGAAGGGGATCAGAAGAAAGAGGAGGAAAAGGATGAGGAGCTTTGGAATCTGGAGTGAGGGAGAGTTGAGGAGTATAATGTATCTAGGTTCTGTTAAAATGTTTATGAGGACGACCGATAGAGGGCAGGGATGGGAGAGAGGGGAGGGAGACGAGATGGATCAGAAGAAAAGAGAGGAGGAGAGGGAGGAGTGAGAGCCTTGGGATTTAGAATGAGGGAGAGTTGAGGAGTATAATGTACCTAGGTTCTGTTAAAATGTTAATGAGGACGACTGATAGAGGGCAGGGAAGGGAGGGAGGGGAGGGCGACGAGATGGATTATAAGGAGGAGGAGAATGAGGAGGAGAGAGAACCTTGGAATCTTCAGGGAGTAAGGGAGAGTAGGGGAGGGCGAGGGTGCAAGATACTGGAGGGGATTAACGCAGGGAGGAATGAAGTTTGAGTGGTGCAAAGTTTATACAAGAGTTCGCCTGCCACTTTTTGTAACGTGGCTTTCATCTTATACGCGCTCTCTCTCTCTCTCTCTCTCTCTCTCTCTCTCTCCACACTCACGACATATATATTACTATCTTATTCAACTCAATTATCCTTCTCTTTCTCCAACTTTCCCTTACCTTTACTTTTTTTCACCTCCTGCTACTCCTCCTCTTCCGTTCCAGACCATTTCCTGCACCCTCTCCCTTCCCCCATCCTCCTTCTCTTCCTCCTCCCTCACCCTCCTCCTCCTTCTAAACTCTCGTTCTTCTTTTTTCTCCTTCTCTGTCGCTTCTTCTCTCTCCTCCTCATACTTCTCCTTCCTTTTTCCCACTTCTACTCCTCCGTTTCATTCGTATTTATCTATCTCTTCTTTTTTTTTCTTATTTCCCCTCCTACTTCTTTTCCTCCTCCTCCTCCTTCTCCTCCTTCTCCTCCTTCTCCTCCTCCTCCTCCTCTTTCTCTTTCCACAAAACTCCATCTCCACCTCGTCCTCAGACCCCAAACCAGGACGAGTTGCCGGTTAGCACAATTTATGAGTCCGCCGCGTCCTCCTTAGCTTTCCCTTGCAAGTTACGGAGACTAAATCTGAGTCTCTTTCGGGTCGCCTTGTGCCCCGGACGCTGCTACAGACGTCACCGGCACCGCCAACGTACGTAAAGATGTCAATATCACTTTTTGTGCTCGTCCGCGGCCGGCTTTCCTTTTGTCTGTCTCCGCTAGCACGCGATCCATGTAGTCGAGGGGTCGAGATCCTTTTCTTTCGTTGTTTTTCTTTTTCTTGGGTTAGTTTTACGTTTATTATGAGCGGGTTTTTTTTTTCTGGTCTCTTCATTAGCAGGTATTTATTTTCGTTTTGGTTCCATCCTTGAAATGTTCCTGTTATCGTGTGCACTTAAAGATGAAAAAAATAACGTGTCTCATCTCGAAACAAGTCTGCGGGCATAAATTTTCAGCGTCTGGCTAGCGTTTTTATCCACTACTACTGGTACCATGTAATCCAGTATACGGCTGGTTGCATGGTTGGACTGTCGGCGGCTAGAACGGCTCCCCAATGGGCTATCTAGTGAGGAGAATGACTAGACACCCAGCAGGACAAAATATAAGCCCTGCCAACGGGAGGATGAGTTTGGTAGTCAACGGTATTCCCACTCTCCCGTCCCTGATGGGTGACACACCAGACCCTTCGCTCTGTTTCTTTCTCGTTTGGGAGAGGCCGATGTGGTCCTGCCCAAGAACGATACAAGATGATGATGATGATGATGATGAACGAATTGATATTAAGTACATCAGCATCAGCAATAGTAGGTAGAGTTAAATTGAATAACAACACAGAAAAAAATGTCTGAAGAAAGAAAAAGAAATCGGATCAAAAGGAAGAGAAACAAGAGAAAGAAAAGGAAAGGAATGGTCAAGTAGGCAAGGGAATGCAAAGAGAAACAGGAGTCGTGTCGTCCGAGGAGAGGAAGCAAGCAAGAGGGATGGAAAGAGAAAGAGGAGAGCGAGAGAGCAAGAGAGCCAACCGGTGAACAAGCAGGCATGAAAGGGGACAAGCATAGCATAGCACACGGCGACCTGACCTCCCCTCCGCCCCTCTGCCTCACTGGAAAGACTGTGATGCGGCGGAAGGAAAAGTTAAGGTAATGAATGTCTGGAAGAGAGGCACAAGGACGTTGAATGGCGACGAAGAAAAATGATAGAAAAAGAAAAAGGAAAGGAAAGGAAAGGAAAGGGAAGGAGGACATTGTACGGAAAAAAAGTCGCTGAGAGAGAGAGAGAGAGAGAGAGAGAGAGAGAGAGAGAGAGAGAGAGAGAGAGAGAGAGAGAGAGAGAGAGAGAGAGAGAGAGAGAGAGAGAGAGAGAGAGAGAGAGAGAGAGAGAGAGAGAGAGAGAGAGAGAGAGAGAGAGTGTGTTCGTGTGTTTGTATGCGGAGAGAGAAGTTGTGTTATGCATATGGATCTCCTGAGAGAGAGAGAGAGAGAGAGAGAGAGAGAGAGAGAGAGAGAGAGAGAGAGAGAGAGAGAGAGAGAGAGAGAGAGAGAGAGAGAGAGAGAGAGAGAGAGAGAGAGAGAGAGAGAGAGAGAGAGAGAGAGAGAGAGAGAGAATCTCTTATCCTTGCCCTGCCTCGTGTACGGAGAGGAGGAGGAGGAGGAGGAGGAGGAGGAGGAGGAGGAGGAGGAGGAGAAGGAGGAGGAGGAGGAGGAAAAGGAAGAGGAAGAGGAAGAGGAAGAGAAAGAGGAGGAAGAGGAGGAGGAGGAGGAGGAAAAGGAAGAGGAAAATGAAGAGGAAAAGGGAGAGAAAGAGGGAGAAGAAGACAAAGAGAAAGATGAAGAGGAAGAGGAGGAGGAGGAGGAGGAGGAGGAAAAGGAAGAGGAAAATGAAGAGGAAAAGGGAGAGAAAGAGGGAGAAGAAGACGAAGAGAAAGATGAAGAGGAAGAGGAGGAAGAGGAGGAGGTGGAAGAGGGAAAGAAGAACAGGCTGCAAAGATTAAAGAATAGGACTGAGAAATCGAAAGGAATGAGGATTGGAAGAAGAAGAATGAAGCAGAGGATAAAGATAAGTATGAGGAGCAGGAGGAGGAGGAGAAAGCAAAGGCGATGAATAGAAGAGGAGGAAAAGGTTGAGTTGAATAACAGAAATAGGTAGCAGAGGAGGAGGAGAAGGAAAAAAAGAAGGAAGAGAAGGAAGAATAATATTAGAACATAAGAACGTAATGAGTCTGCAAGAGGCCGGTTGGATCCTGTAAACCTAACACCACCTAACCTCACTATCCATGAATTTATCCAACCTCTTCTTGAATGTATCTATGGTATTGACGCTCACAACTTGACTGCCAAGCCTATTCCATTCATCCACGACTCTATTGGTAAATCAATTTTTGCCTATGTCTTAGTTGAATCTGAATTTATCTAACTTAAAACCGTTGCTATGTGTCCTATTTGGCTCTTTTACATCTAAAACACTATTAACATCCCCCTTTTTAAGCCCTTCATCCATGTATAGACTTCGATCAGGTCTCCTTGCAACCTTCGCCTTTCTAGAGAGTGTAGACTTAAGTGCTTCAAAAGTGCAAGAAAATACCGGCCTTCTTAACGAAATGGAGCACGTGAAAGAAGTTGTTAAGAGCAATGTCCGGAAAAAAGAGGAGGAACAAGACATTTGCGAAGACATGGTCCATAGATGCCAAAGCTACTGATGAGCCCAGCTTTCCAATGTAAGAACTTATCCATGAAGAAACTATTGATATGGAAGATGAGGTGAATTTTGTAGCTGAAGACGTCACCGAAGAAGAAACCACTGGTATAAACGATGCGGTGAAACATATAATTCAAGAAGCCAGCGACGATGTAACCAGTGGTCTAACAGATTCACTGAGCTTGGTAACTGAAGAAGTCTCCGGCGAAATAACCAGTGGCTTAAAAGGCGCTCTTTACTCTGCAGTGCGGAAAAAAAAAAAAAAAACTTCCCCTTCCCCCTTTCCATCCCACCCCCCACCCCCCCCACCCTGCGTAACTCCCCTGCGTCGGCCTCCCCATCCTTCCCCCCTGGTGTGACTCCCCAAGGTCGGCCTCCCCATCCTTCCCCTTCCCCCTCCCCATCCTTCCCCCCTGGTGTGACTCCCCAAGGTCGGCCTCCCCATCCTTCCCCTTCCCCCTCCCCATCCTTCCCCCCCCGGCGGAACTCCCCTGCACTGGCCTCCCTATCCTCATCCTTCCCCCTCCCCCCCCCT
>NC_066529.1:16522849-16580349 GCF_024679095.1 Eriocheir sinensis
CGAAAGCTCATTAGTGGCGCAGTCTTTCTCTGAACAAGCCTTGGACGGCACACCCAGAGTACTGTTGACGGCTCTCTCAGGGTGCGCGGCCACACCCTCGGCACCGCAAGGGGAGGAGGAGGGGGGGAGAGAGGAGGAAGGGCTGTGGAAGGAGCAGAGAGAAAGAAGGCAGAGAAGATACCGAACAGGAGTGGAGGGGGTAGGGGAGAAAGAGAGGAGAGAAAGGTGGTGGAAGGAAAAGAGAAGAAGATAGAAAAAAGGTTAGGGTATAGGAGGAGGAGAAAAAGAATATGGATAGATACGGGAGAGATAAGAGATATAAATGGAGAGAGAAACTTAATGATAGGAGATGGTTAATAACTGTGAAGGAAAGGAAGGAGACAAAGAGGTTGGTGGCAATAGTAGTAGTAGCGGTAGTAGTGAGTAGCAGCGGTAGTAGTAGTAGTAGAAGTAGTAGTAGTAGTAGCAGTATTTGTAGTAGTAGTGTTAGTGGTAGACTGGGGAGGTAGAAGAGGTGAAGAAAAACATAGAGTGGAAATAAAAGTCAATAAAGGATAAAGCAAGGAAAGGGATTAGAAGGAGGGGGAGTATAGCAGACAAAGCAAAAATACAAACAACTTAAACAGGAAAAGGAGAGAAAGCTGAGTTTGATAGCTAAGCGTAGGAGTAAATGGCGTTAGGAGGAAGATGAAGGGGAGGAGGAAGAGTGGCAGGAGGGTTATGAGGAGGAGGAGGAGGAGGAGGAGGAGGAGGAGGAGGAGGAGGAGGAGGAGGAGGAAGAGGGGGAAGTTAGAGTTAAGGGAGTTTAGTTCATCTCAGGTCGTTACTTCCTCGTGAGTGATGGCGGGGCTTCGTCTATGGGAGGCGAGAGGGTTAAGTTAAGGTTTAGCGTGGCCGGAGGAGAAGAGCCGGCAACAAGGCAAGGGAGGGCACGGCGAGCCTGTGTTGTTGTGGCGGGGAGGCGGCCGTGCATCAGGGGAGAGAAGGAAAAGTGGAGTAAACTGGAGAATAGTGGGTCATTATAAAAACGAATGGGTCTTGATCGCATTTGTGGGGTATTTGATCCTCTGCCTCCCCAAAATTATCTTACCTGTTTTACTTATCTTTTCTATTTTACATTACCTCACTCTGTCTTAAGTTACCAATCCTACCTTATCTTACCTTACCTTACCATACCATACCTTAACTTACCATATCTTACCTTACCTATCCTATCTTACCCTATCTTACCTTACCTTGTCTTACCTTAATTTACCTATCCTACTTTACCTTACCTTACCTTTCCATGCTTTACCTTACTTATCATACCTTACCTTACCTTATTTATCCTACCTAACCTTACCCTGCCTTACCTTATCTTACCTTGCCTTACCTCACCTTTCCTACCTTACCTTACCTTACCTTACCTTGCCAAACTTTACCCTACTTTGCCTTACCCTACCTTACCTTACCTCACCTTACCGTACCTTACATTTCCTTACCTAACCTTAAGCCATCTTACTGCTAGGAACCGCTATACCAATAGTGCTTACGTTTTCTTTTTATTAAAGTAGTACTCTTAAATGCAATAAAAAGGCAACCTGATAAAGTTACTGACATTGGTTATCCCCCACTTCGAGTATGCCATTCCGGCACAAGAAAATGAGATCGACTAAAATTATGAGACTCTAGAATCAGTGTTTTGGAGCGAGAGAGTTGGAAGCATTGAGTGTGTTGAGAGGGAGTGCCAGAACAGGGAGAGATGTAGACACCTCTGCTGCGGCCACCCCCTGGAGGGAAGTTCCCTTGAGCGAACAAGGCGTCGGAGATATAGATAGATGAAATCAGTGCAGAGAAAATCGACGAAAATTATGAGACTCTAGAATCAATGCAGAGAAGATTGACGAAAATTATGCAAGTGCTCAGAGACTTGCCACGCAGAGAAAGATGAAAGCAGGTTAAATTTGCATTCGTTGGGAGGCTGGACGCCGCTGACTGGGAAAAAGGAGGAGCAGAAGTGACGGTGATGAGGGTCTGTTAATGAAATAAGAAAAAAAAAGATGTTCGAACACCCAGGAATCGACATGTCACACCAGTTCAGACTTTAGAAGGTGATGCGAAAAATCTGGTTAACAAGACATTTTATCATTATTATAAGAGACGAAGCAGGAAGAGAGGGAGGAGTGTGGACACTATACGCTGCCTGATCAACAGCCCCAAAACACCTGAGACGCCGAGAAAGAGAAAATCAAAGTAAAAGCGATGAGAGAAGGAGAAAGAGGACGAGAGAGTATAGATTGTAGAAATGGATGGACAGAGATAGTATATGCAAGAACAAGTCAAGCAGTCATGTAGTTGATGTAAGCTTGAATGGCAGCTCTTAAGTGTTTTTTATTAGACTTATGGACAAAGAAAACAGATATATGGTCGGTTATTGATTCCCACTTTTTGCTATGCGTGGTTCCCTTCATTGCCTTCATTGCTGTTGTCCCTCTCCTTCCCATGACTATCTATATTCTTCTCTATCTTCAAGTTCCCTTATCAAGTGTACCAATACTGAGGAACGTGGGAGTAATAACAATAGAAATTCTCTCTCTCTCTCTCTCTCTCTCTCTCTCTCTCTCTCTCTCTCTCTCGAACATAACTTTTCGCTCTTACCCGCCCACTCATTCACTCCCTTCACGGAAAAAAAGACTAATAAAAAGAATAAACAACAACAACACACAAAAAAACACCGCGCAACACATACGAGGACCAAACAAGAGCCATTTGATGTCTTCCAAGCGCCTACTTTTTCGCTCTCTTGTTTCGTCTATTTTCCCCGAGGAATGAGCGACGCGGGTAATATATATCGCGGAGGAGAGAGCGAAGATTTTCCTGATATTTTCGTCAAGTTTTCCCGGCCCGCCTGGAACACAAAGACCATTTTTTCCATCACATGAAAGCTTGCAACCAGAACTCGTTGCGTCGGTTGAGAAGAGTCTAAGGAACGAAGAAGAAGAGGAGGAGGAAGAAGAAGAGGGGGAGGAGGCGGTGCAGTGGAGGCGAGTGGAAAAAGGAATAAGATTAAGGAAAGCTTGGGAGAGAGTATGTGGTGGTGGTGGCGTTGGTGGTTGTGTTGTTGTTGTTATTGTTGTTGTGAATGTGGTGTTTAAAGAGAAGTATGAGAAGGAAAGAAGAAAGAGTATGAGGAATAACAGAATAATTATCAGGACGAGAAAGAGAAGTGGAAAGAGGGGAAGAAATGGGAGGAGGAGGATATGCTGGGTCCGGTTAAAGTGTGAGAGGAGGAGGAGAATGAACACAAAGGAACACAAATGAAGAGCAAAAAACAGCAGCCCTGATGGTCCTGACGAGGCTGTTTGTGACAAGCTACATTAACTATCTAATCAAAGGTGGAAGATGAAAGACAGCAAAGGCGAAGTCTCCTCCCCGCTTCCCCCATCCCTCCAGCCAAAGCTTGCAGGAAAAGAAAACAAACAAACAAACATGCAGCATGGAAAAACTGCATGGAAATGATGTAGGAAAGAGGAAAAAAATATCATTTCTGCTACCTCTAACCGGGCGATAAAACGGACAAGGACATCAGTATTCGAAAGAACTTAACGTTATTACGACAATGAGTAATATCTTAGTAGCTGGTTGGATTCAAAATACTTGTCTAATCTATTCTTGAAGGCCGTAACTGTTGTACTAAATATGATATCACAGGGTTTCTTCTGAATAGTTGAACGTCTGTTACGATAGGGTACGCATATGCTTATGGCATTGTTCAGTATTATGGTGAAGGCCTCCCACAATTTATCAATATCTGTTTCCGTCGAAATTACAGTTCAGTCAGAATTATTTAAAATTGATCGGAGTCTTAAGAAATTCGCTCTCTGAAATCTGGCACCTTTTCTTTACCAGCAGTTACTTTATTTTCATTCATCTTGATGGTGAATGTGATTATTCGGTGATCGCTACAACTAAAAACTGGACCAACATTTACTTCGTTAACTAGATCAGCTGTCGTTGAAATATGAACGTGAACGTGTTGATGTAAATCACTTTCTAATAAATTTGTGTACAGGTCGAGCCCTGTATGAGAGTTCAACGGTTCGCCTCATCTTTTCACTGGCATGTTAAAGTCCCCCACAATTACTGCCTCGCAACTGCTACTTGTTTCTAATATTAATTCACTTAACGCGTGGTCGATATCGAAAGCCTGCCCTGCCGGTCTATAGAGGAGGAGAAAGAGGAGGAGGGGAAGGAGGAGGAGGAGGAGGAGAGAAGTGTAAGAAGTAGAGGGACTTGAAAGAGATTAATTAAAAAGGAAGATTACGGAAAATATTAAAGCGGAGGTGAGGAGGAGGAGGAATAAGAGGAAGAGAAAAAGAAGATGAAGAAAATGAAGAAAAGTAGTGTAAAAAAAAATTGGAGTAGAAGATGAGAACTAGGAGGAGGAGGAGGAGGAGGAGGAGGAGGAGGAAGATGAGAAGAAGCTGGCAATTGAGTAGAAGGCGGAAAAGCATTAAAATATGGTGGTGGAGCTGTAACGAGAAGAGGAGGAGGAAGAGGACGACGAGGAGGAGGAGGACGACGAGGAGGAGGAAGACGAATAGGAGGAAGAGGACGAAGAGGAGGCGAACGAGGAGGAAGAAGAGCTAGATATATTATTATTGTCCTGGTCAAGAAATGGTGGGGAGGAGAGAGAGAGAGAGAGAGAGAGAGAGAGAGAGAGAGAGAGAGAGAGAGAGGGAGAGGGAGGGGGAGATGGAGAGGGTGAAAGTCCCATAAGATTAATAGAAACAACAAAGCGAGGTAAAAAAAAAAGCGTGTATACTAATTAAAGTGACGGAATAATAAAGAGAAACCCCGCGGCGAGAATGGCTTTGACGTGGGGAGAGAGAGAGAGAGAGAGAGAGAGAGAGAGAGAGAGAGAGAGAGAGAGAGAGAGAGAGAGAGAGAGAGAGAGAGAGAGAGAGAGAGAGAGAGAGAGAGAGAGAGAGAGAGAGAGAGAGAGAGAGAGAGAGAGAGAGAGAGAGAGAGAGAGAGAGAGAGAGAATGTAAGGTGTTGTCGGAATTGTTTCAAGGAGGAGGGTTGGTTTTAAAAGGTGAAGTGGAGCGAATTCTGTTTTTATTATTATTGCTTTGATTATTATTACTGCTCTTCTTCTTCTTCTTCTTCTTCTTCTTCTTCTTCTTCTTCTTCTTCTTCTTATTATTATTATTATTATTATTATTATTATTATTATTATTATTATTATTATTATTATTATTATTATTATTATTATTATTATTATTGCTAGTAGTAATAGTAGTAGTAGTAGTAGTAGTAACTTCGACCAACAAAAACAACGATTCCAACAACAACAAAAAAACAAAACAAGAAAACAAAATGTACAACAACAACAACAACAACAACAACACAAAAAGAGAAATGAGTTTAGGAGTGAAAAGAAAATAATGAACGATGTCAAGAAGAGTAATTGTGATGAGAACCAACAACATAATTAGCACGAGTGACATCAACAACAACAACAACAACAAAAATTTGACAACAGCAACAACGGTTATCGTGAGAACACTATCCCCACCATTTCAAACATTACCCATCATGACAAAAATTTACAACAACAGCAACAACAACAACAAACTGACCCAACGAGCGTAATCAAGAAATAATGAGGCTCTGGCTTGAACCGTCCCACTGATTATATAATGCCACGATAATTCCGCACAATCTTTAATTTCATCTCACAACAGTGCCGCTCACACACGGAAAATTCGTCACCGTTAATGGCGCTAAGTTTTGACAAGTTAGTACACACACACACACACACACACACACACACACACACACACACACACACACACACGCAGAAACACACGCACACACACACACACGCACACACATAGTACACACAGGCCCCCCTTTTCTCCCCCTCCCTCCCCCCACACACACATATCTGGCGTGAATGGCGGCACTGCTATAGAGACGAAAATCCAGATAGTGATAGAGTTATGGGTCGTGGAAGTGAATGGATAATGATGATGATGATGGTGATGAATTGGTGAAAGTGAGGAATATGATAGTGAAAGTGTGATGGTGATGAAGTGACGTGGTGCTGTTATCAGAAGCGGTCGGAAAAGTGACGAAAGATAGGGACAAAAAAGAGTGGTGACAGTGCGATGGTGAAGATTGGGTTTTGATGTGAAGGAGGGAATAGTGACGTTAGGTAGGATGGTGATGACGGCCCAAGAGGAGGAGGAAGAGGCAGTCCCGGATATGGTGACAATCAGAAATAGCGAGGCAGTGAATTATCGACAAAATTAAGTTTCCGCCAATTAGTCTCTGCATTTGACAGTAATTAAAATGTAGCGGCGGCCCGGCTCTCTGCAACGACGGCTGTGTTTATACCGGCGCGAGAGACGGTGTTGTTGTTGTTGTTGTTGTTGTTGTTGTTGTTGTTGGTGGTGGTGGTGGTGGTGCATACTAACCAAAAAAAAAAATAGTAATGGTGAAAAATAATGATGGTAATTTTACTCTTTTGTCCTAGTTCGTTCTCATTCTCGTTCCCTTTCATCTTCATTTTATTTTTGCTGTGTTTGGGAGGCTGTGGATGTGGATGTTCTCATATTCTTTTTTCCCTTTCTTTTCTTTTTACTTTTCCTTATTCTTTTTTGTTATTTCAATCTCATTATTATTATTATTATTATTATTATTATTATTATTATTATTATTATTATTATTATTATTATTATTATTATTATTATTATTATTATTATTATTATTATTATTATTATTATTATTATTATTATTATTATTATTATTATTATTATTATTATTATTATTATTATTATTATTATTATTATTATTATTATTATTATTAGACTAATATTATTGCTATACTCTCTCCAGGCTTAGTGAATTTAATTTCTAATGAAGTTGCTTCACATATTCATAACAAACATAAAATCATTAATTTTCCAAACGCAGCAACATTTCGTTTGAAGTATTTTATTTGGGCCAGGCTCAAACTATTTGAATCTCCTCACTCATAAAGCAGCGGGCCGCTGCGTTCGTTTGCTTAAGTAGCTGCAAACACAGGGACGAAAATAATACAAATAGCGATTCTGAAAAATTGCGCAAATTAGTATAAAACGGAAACATGAATATATGCTACTACTAAAAAGTAATTTTGTAGAAGCGGCCAGCAATTCACTTAACAGTCCGGGAGGGAGGCGATCCTGGGCCGGGCGGCGAGGGGAGGGGGGCGAGGGATGGAGGAATGGGGGGGCGAGGGATGGATGAGCGGGGGGCGGGTCGGGGGTTCGTGGGGTGGACGGGAGGACGGGGCGGGGACGGGAGGATGGACGGACGGACGGTAGTGGAACAGTTTCCTGGTGAATATCCGGGCGTGTGCCGTGAAGGAGGCTGGAGTCCGCTTAGCAGGAGGTGGGGAGGTGCTCGTCCCGGGCCATTCCTCTGCCTGTCCTGCCGTCCGTGCTACGACACGCTTAAGGGCCAAACACGGGATTTGAACCATTCAGTTTGTATTTCCATACTGGTGAAATATTCTGGATACTGATCATTTTTATTTGTATTGCTGTTTTTATTTCCTCCTCGACCTCAGGTTTTCTCATATGTATTTTTTTGAGGTTTTTCATACCCGGATTCTGATATGTTATTACTGCAACTTTGTATCAGTTGTTGCGATCTTCTTACTCCCTCAGGCTATTTGAATTTCCTTTCCATGCATTGCTCCAGCACTGGGACCAGAGTGAGCAGGGAAGGGATGCACGCGCCCTTGTCGGCCTTTTATTATGCATGTGTTGATGGGGCGCGATGGTGCTGGCCTGATAAGCTCTCGGGGCGCCATGGAAGAATGACTCGTGTGACTAAATAAATTGTTTAAGGGGAGACCAGCGAGGCGGAGGGAGGCAGGGTGAGTTGCGAGGCAGCCTTGTTTAGGGGCCTGGGAGCGCTGCGTATGTTTCCTCAGTGCTTCCCCTTCCGGTGCAAATCTTTGTAGTTTATGGGAATCTTCGTGTCCTGTAATAATGGGTGGTGGATGATGCATAATTGTCCGCCTTCGTTATGGCTCGGCTAACGGTTGAGTTTAATGTCCGGTTGACGCTGGACCTGTAGTATTGAGCGAGCGACCCGGACCCGGACTACCAAAAAAAGAGCAGCGGATTACTGAGGTAGTCCCGCTAAAAGTGACACTCAGCCGGGCTTTGCTTCCACCTCTTAATCCCGATGCATTAATGGAGGTCTTTCCTGAGTATATGTTGTTACATCCGCCTTCCTTGCTTGAGTGAAAAAGGATTATAATGATAGATGGAGGGCTTAGCAGCTCGGGGAGAGGGAAGACGTGATTTAAGGCGAGATTGGAGTATTATGACAGAGATCGTCTCATGATTAATGACGGCGTGGTGCTGGCTGTGGCTGCCGCTCGGGTGGAGGTCGTCAGGGTTGTCGTGAAAAAGGAAGAGGTTATTGATGCGGACTGCCATTGTGGGCTGCTCCTTCTAATGACCCGAGCAGGTTTCGTTTCCTCGGGTATTATTGAAGCAGGGCAGACGAGAGGAGGAAAAAAGTGTAGTGCCTTCGTTTTGACATATTAAAGTTTGCTTCATGCCGCGTTTTATGTGGAAGTAAGAGTAACACGAGGAGGATTTTCGGCTCGAGAGGAAGATAAGATAGAAGGTGGTGGTGGCTGTGGTTGTGATGGTGCAAGCATTTACGTTCCTCGAGGAAACTTTTCTTCCCCCTCCAGGATAACATTTCTCACCCTCTTCGTGCTCAGGGTTCCGTGCTGTATCATGGATGGCAGACGCTTGCTGAGACTGTTGGTTCGTACCTCGCTGCTTCGGCTGTTGTCTTTTCGGTTTTAATGTTACGTAAACAACTTTTGCGGCATTGTCTTGGTGGCCGGACCGTAGCTTATTCTTAAACGTATCGGTACTTCAATTCCCCTGTTTGAAACTTCTGTCGTAGAATCGTCTGGAATTTCAATTGACTGTTTTATGATCCTTGTGATAGTTTTACACGACTTCATCTGAACGGGAAAATCACTCATAAAAACCGGGTTAATCTTCTCTGAGGCCTCGGAAAAGAGTCTAATGTGACCCTTATACGCTTAAGAACATGGACCCAAGATGACCTTTGTAGCTTATATTGCTGGTTCCTTGAATGATATTATTTTAGTTTTCATTTTGCTTTCATAATTGTTGAAGCGTGCAGGAGTACGAACTAGGAAATGCGTTTTCGTGAACTTACAGTTTGCTGCCCCTAATTTAAGTAAGCTCTTCAAAGGCTAAAAGAAGGGTTGTTTCCTTGAAGTAATTATGAGAAGTGCAATTGGGTTTTGTGATGGGCAGGGGACACAGAGGAGCCTTAAAGTGCATTACAATAGTGGCTGTGGAACGGAGGTGGTGGAGGCGGTGGTGGTAGCAGTGGTGGTGGTGGTGGTGGTAGTAGTGGTGGTGCTAGTGTTGTTGTTGTTGGTGGTGGTGGTGGCGGTGGTGTTGAGGAATGGTGGTGGTGGTGTTGAGGTGGTGGTGGTGGTGGTGTTGAGGTGCGGTGGTGGTGGTGTTGAGATGTGGTGGTGGTGGTGGTGGTGGTGGTGTGGTGGTGGTGGTAGCTGTGTTGAGGTGCTGTTGTGGTGGTGGTGGCGGTGGTGAGGTGGCGGTGTTGAGGCGGTGTTGGTGTTGTGGTGGTGGTGGTGGTAGTTTTGGTGTTGTTGTGGTGGTGGTGAGGTGGCGGCGTTGGTGTTGTGGTGGTGGTGGCGGTGGTGAAGTGATGGTGTTGAGGCGGTGTTGGTGTTGTGGTGGTGGTGGTGGCGGTGGTGAGGTGGTGGTGTTGAGGCGGTGTTGGTGTTGTGGTGGTGGTGGTGGCGGTGGTGAAGTGGTAATGTTGAGGCGGTGTTGGTGTTGTGGTGGTGGTGGTGGTGACGGTGGTGAGGTGGTGGTGTTGAGGCGGTGTTGGTGTTGTGGTGGTGGTGGCGGTGGCGGTGGTGAGGTGGTGGTGTTGAGGCGGTGTTGGTGTTGTTGTGGTGGTGGTGGTGGTGAGGCGGCGGTGCTGAGGCGGTGATGGTGTTGTGGTGGTGGTGGTGGCGGTGTTGAGGCGGTGTTGGTGTTGTGGTGGTGGTGACGGTGGTGAGGTGGTGGTGTTGAGGCGGTGTTGGTGTTGTGGTGGTGGTGGTGGTGGCGGTGGTGAGGCGGCGGTGTTGAGGCGGTGTTGGTGTTGTGGTGGTGGTGGTGGCGGTGGTGAGGTGGCGGTGTTGGTGTTGGTGTTGTGGTGTTGGTGGTGTTGGTGGTGATGATGTGGTGGTGTTGGTGTTGTGGTGGTGGTGGTGGCGGTGTTGGTGTTGGTGTTGTTGTTGTGGTGGTGGTGGTGGTGGTAGTGATGTTGTGGTGTTGAGGCGGTGTAGGTGTTGTTGTGGTGGTGGTGGTGGCGGTGTTGAGGCGGTGTTGGTGTTGTGGTGGTGGTGGTGGTGTTGGTGGTGGTGTTGTGGTGGTGTTGAGGCGGTGTTGGTGTTGTGGTGGTGGTGGTGGTGGTGAGGTGGCGGTGTTGAGGCGGTGTTGATGTTGTGGTGGTGGTGGTGGTGAGGTGGTGGTGTTGAGGCGGTGTTGGTGTTGTGGTGGTGGTGGTGGTGAGGTGGCGGTGTTGAGGCGGTGTTGGTGTTGTGGTGGTGGTGGTGGTGGTGGTGGTAGTTTTGATGTTGTTGTGGTGGTGGTGAGGGGGCGGTGTTGGTGTTGTGGTGTTGGTGGTGTTGGTGGTGATGATGTGGTGGTGTTGGTGTTGTGGTGGTGGTGGTGGCGGTGGTGAGGTGGCGGTGTTGGTGTTGG
Source organism: Eriocheir sinensis (assembly GCF_024679095.1). Lineage (NCBI taxonomy): Eukaryota > Metazoa > Arthropoda > Malacostraca > Decapoda > Varunidae > Eriocheir > Eriocheir sinensis. The sequence goes on from NC_066529.1 coordinate 16,533,668, forward strand.
TGTTGTTGTTGTTGTGGTGGTGGTGGTGGTAGTGATGTTGTGGTGTTGAGGCGGTGTTGGTGTTGTTGTGGTGGTGGTGGTGGCGGTGTTGAGGCGGTGTCGGTGTTGTGGTGGTGGTGGTGGTGTTGATGGTGGTGATCTGGTGGAGTTGAGGCGGTGTTGGTGTTGTGGTGGTGGTGGTGGTGTGGTGGCGGCGTTGAGGCGGTGTTAATGTTGTGGTGGTGGTGGTGGTGAGGTGGCGGTGTTGAGGCGGTGGTGGTGTTATGGTGGTGGTGAGGTGGCGGTGTTGAGGCGGTGTTGGTGTTGTGGTGGTGGTGGTGGTGAGGTGGCGGTGTTGATTTTGTGGTGGTGGTGGTGTGGTGGTGGTGGTGAGGTGGCGGTGTTGTGGCGGTGTTGGTGTTGTGGTGGTGGTGGTGGTGAGGTGGCGGTGTTGAGGCGGTGTTGGTGTTGTGGTGGTGGTGGTGGTGAGGTGGCGGTGTTGAGGTGGTGGTGTTGAGGCGGTGTTGGTGTTGTGGTGGTGGTGAGGTGGCGGTGTTGAGGCGGTGTTGGTGTTGTGGTGGTGGTGGTGGTGAGGTGGCGGTGTTGAGGTGGTGGTGTTGAGGCGGTGTTGGTGTTGTGGTGGTGGTGGTGGTGAGGTGGCGGTGTTGAGGCGGTGTTGGTGTTGTGGTGGTGGTGGTGGTGAGGTGGCGGTGTTGAGGTGGTGGTGTTGAGGCGGTGTTGGTGTTGTGGTGGTGGTGGTGGTAGTGGCGGTGGTGAGGTGGTCGTGTTGAGGCGGTGTTGGTGTTGTTGTGGTGGTGGTGGTGGCGGTGTTGAGGCGGTCTTGGTGTTGTGGTGGTGGTGTTGGTGTTGGTGGTGGTGATCTGGTGGTGTTGAGGCGGTGTTGGTGTTGTGGTGGTGGAGACGCGGGCGAGGCAATAACTGTGTGGCGCTAATGAGCCACGTCGGGGAGGGCGGGCGGCGGAGGACAAGACACACGCCAAGTTTTCCCTCCCTAAGGAGCGTCAGCGACAGGCGACACACTAACTTAACTTTGCCTGCAGGAGAAAAGGCGCAGCGGCTCCGGCACCACTTCGCCTAAAGGTGGTGGCGGCGGCGGCGTTGGTGTTTGTCTCTCCGTGTTGGGCCGACTTCTGATGGTGTTTTCCTTCCCAATGCAACGACTGCGCTATTTCGGCTCACTCTGCTTTATTGTGCTCATCCTCGTGCGTCCATTCGTCAAAAAAGAGAGCAGGGCGCCGCGAGACTCAGGTGTGGCTCCGGGCTTGTTTTTAGTTCCCCATCGAGTTAATCTTGGCATGTTCCTCCCTCATCGTTTGTTTGTAACCCGCCGGAACAGGAAAAAGGCTCGGTGTCTCCTGCTTTTTACTGCAGGAACAGAGAACTCCTTGCTTGAAGTCGGAGTTTTGTTGTTTGCATCACAGGATACTGGGCATACTTATACTGCTCAGGAACACACGGACTGGCTGGCTGTCTGGCTGGGTACTTAGCTACTTTTCACTATCTGAAACATGTGTCGGGAGAACCCAAGCCCCTCACACCCGCCTCGCGATAACGAAAGGCCCTGGCGAGACTCAAGAGGGTATCGTTGTATTATAGAAAAGCAGTCAGAGAAGAAGTTGAATGCAGTACCGCCATAAACTTTTAAAGACGGTCATACAGAGCTAAAACTAATGACGATTTGAGTACTTCTAATAACAGTCGCCAACAGTACGCCATAATAACACCATCATCCCCATCATTATCATTACCGTTGCCACCATTCTCATAAACATACCTCTTCCAACATGTCTATATCTCTCTATAAACCATATTCCCCAAACCTTCGCTACACACACAGTATATACATGTCCAATTATTCATAACTGTAACACTCCCTTTACTTCATTTACACCCCATGTCTTTCCTCTCCTCTGTAACACCCTTCCCCTCGTATGCATCCCCATCCCTGAACTCCACCTCCCTCCTCTCATGTACATCCCCAAACCTTGTGTTCCCCCTCCTCCCGTCCACCCGCCTGTCCGCCAGCCCGCCCGCAGGCACGCACGCACGCAGCTTACAGTAATACGCTGATGTCTTTTTTCATTTGTCAATAATCCCTCATGACACAGCGAGCATTGGTGTTAGCGGACGATGGATGATGGCCGGCTTTATCTCCTGTGTGTGTGTGTGTGTGTGATCATGCACGTAGATAACGCTTCTCATCATCCGTACTCTTCACTGTTAATTCCACACATATCATTTTCCACTCAGTAATTGCGCTTTCCACCTCCTCTATTTTTCAATAAAAGGACAACAGCGGGAGGGCCAGTTCGTTGTGCTGTCCGGCCCGTCCGTCAATCTGTCATCCCGATATGAAAGTCGACGCTCCACATTCTTTCTGCCCCTCTGATAGCCTGATTGTACTGAGAGAGAAAGAAAGACAGATAGATATAGATAGATAGAGTGTGTGCGAGAGACTAGAATAATGTACTGAGAGAGAAAGAAAGGCAGATAGATATAGATAGATAGAGTGAATGCGAGAGACCAGAATAATGTACTGAGAGAGAAAGAAAGACAGATAGATATAGATAGATTGAGTGTATGCGAGAGACTAGAATAATGTACTGAGAGAGAAAGACAGATAGATAGACAGATGGAGAGAAAAAGAGAAAGAGAGAGTGTATGTGTAAGAGAGTCGAGGATAATGCATTCAGCAGAGATAGATGGAACAGAGAGAGAGGATAAATAGAAAAGTTATGTAAAGTAGGGGAGCGAGAGAGGCATGGGAAAAGAAGCTCAGATTTACGAGGCTGCTGAAGATGGGAACGAGAAAAGAAGTTAATGCACGCCCGTATCCTAAACAAGACGGACGCACTACAATTACATTACAGTTAGTCTTAAAGGTAAACTGCCTGCCTCCCTTCCCGTCAGCTTGGGCAGGGAGATGAACACGATCGCTCAGGTTCAGCTTACTCCTGATGCTGAAAATACCCGTTTTTTTTTGTTTTTTTTACTTCTCAGACTAAATATGTACGTGAGTGTCGGGTTGCGAGATTCGTTTTATCTATGTTTATCTGTCCCTTTGTTTCCCCAAGTCCGTTTGTGTTTATTTATTTATGTCTATCTATCTCGTATCTATCTATCGTCCTTTTCATCCCTCTGCATACACCATTAACCTTGAATCTGTGTGTGTGTGTGTGTGTGTGTGTGTGTGTGTGTGTGTGTGTGTGTGTGTGTGTGTGTGTGTGTGTGTGTGTGTGTGTGTGTGTGTGTGTGTGTGTGTGTGTGTGTGTGTGTGTGTGTGTGTGCCGTCTTTGTGTTTATCGGTCATTGGTTTCTAGGTTATTCGTCTCTGCTGCCTCATTCCTGTTCTCACATTATTATATACGCAGCACTCAATGTCGACGAGCGTGAAGTGGCTGCTGAGGGTTTTGATGCCGCGGCTAATGTCTCGCTGATGCTTCTATTATTGTTGTATTTGTTGTTTTCTTGTTGTGGTTTTGCTGCTGTTAGTGGTGGTGCTGCCATTGTTGATCCTACCACCACCATTATTACCACCAACACCATTACTACTGATACAACAACAACAACAACAACAACAACAACACATAACCTATTGCTACTGTGTATACCACTACTTTTAATAATAGTACATGAAATAGTAGTTGTAGTGATAGTAGTATTGACAGCATCGTAAAAAACATGACGAAAGCTAATGTGGTCGTACAGTAGCCCCCGATCGAGAGTCGCTAGCAGCATTTTTCATCTAACAATCTTTTCCTCTCCCTCTTTGCAGGCTGGTGCGGGCAGGAGGACGCGGGTGTGCCGGCAGACGTCCCTTTGACACTCCGGCGGTGTGTAATTAATTCGTGCTTCCGAAGAGCGGGAGTGAGAGAGTGGAAGAAAAAACAAAAGTGAAGGATGAAAGCCCACAGTGTTTTAACTTCCCTGATGAACTGATTTCTTGAACCAGAGGAAGAAGGAATTAAATCTCCTTGGGTCAACATAGTTACTGAGCTTGGGCGTGGAGGTGTGCGCGCGGCCGCCAGTGAGTGAGTGGGTTCGAAGTGTGTGCATTTGTGTGCGACAGTGAAGAGAGCCCGCCATGTGAGTGCGGTGTGGTGGGCGTGGGTCTCTTGTCACTCGCCACCATGACTAAGCGCGGGAACCCTTCGTTAAGGTAAAGATAAGTGGAGAAAAGAAACCCGCATCAGGGAAGTGAGACAGATAACACAGACGTACACACTCAAACGCACGTTGTTCCCTGTGTTGTGCCCAGGACGCCCTTCCTTTGCCATGCCCGGAGCCGCCACGACCTACGCCGCCGCCCGCCTGCTGCTGGTCGCCTCCCTCTGCGCCTCGCCCCTCGCCCGCGCCCAGACCACCATCCTGGGTAAGTGTTACGCCTTCTTACCTTCTTAACTAATTGCCTTTACCTTTTCAATGTATACAGGGGATTTTATTATGCTCGGAGTGTTTCGTGCGGTACATAGTTGTCATTTTACTCCAAAAAACACGTGCATTTGATTTGTGCGAAAGGTTTATTCCTGGGAAGGTTAGTAGAATAATTTTCTGGTGCTGGAGTCTATAATAAAAAAATGCAATTACAGTTGCCTTTTTCGGCTCTCGTTTTTTAGTATTTTTGGACTCATCGTGTGTGTGTGTGTGTGTGTGTGTGTGTGTGTGTGTGAGAGTGAGAGTGAGAGAGAGAGAGAGAGAGAGAGAGAGAGAGAGAGAGAGAGAGAGAGAGAGAGAGAGAGAGAGAGAGAGAGAGAGAGAGAGAGAGAGAGAGAGAGAGAGAGAGAGAGAGAGAGAGAGAGAGAGAGAGAGAGAGAGAGAGAGAGAGAGTAGGTCCCCGGGGGGGAGTGCCTGTGTGTGAGTGGGAGATGATCAGTGTGTGTGAATGTGTGTGTTGGTATGAGAGTGAAAAGGATTTTTTTTTCTTATTTAAACGTCTTGAAAATCATTATTCCACAAATACTACTGGCATTATTAGAGGCTAACATAACAATACAAGAAGAGATAGAGGTAGACAAAAAGAATATGGAAGAAAAAAGAGCAGGAGGTAGAGTATAAAAAAAAAAGAACCTACATAAGGGACGGAAAAAACAAAGCACAGGAAACACAGAAATAATACCCAAGAAAAGGAAAAGTCTTGTTAAATGGGAAAAAAATGATGATGAAAAGGGACGGACACAGGATGGTGGGGATGAGGGTGATGGTATTGGAGGTGGTGGAGGTGTGGGGACCTTTTTCGGTGGAATTGGAGGTGGTGGTGGTGAAGGGTGGTGGAAGAGGATCACGCAAGGCTTCTAATCACGGTGTCCAGTGTGGTGGTGGCTCTGGTGGTGGTGATGAAGGCGAAGGCTGTGGTGGTGGTGGTGGTGGTGGAGGGTCAACCGAGTCTTCTAATCAAGGTATCCGGTGTGGTGATGGTGGTGGAGGTAGTGATGAAGGCGAAGGTGATATTGGTGGTGGTGGTGGTGGAGATGGTGGTGGAGCAGGAACCAAGTATTCTAATCAAGGTGTCCAGTTTTGTGGTGGTGGTGGTGGTGGTAGTGGAGGTAGGGACGAAAGCAAAGACGGTGGTGGTGGTGGCGGTGGTGGTGGAGGGTGGTGGTGGTGGTGGTGGTGGAAAAGGGATGTGGAGCAACTAAGTCTTCTAATCAAGGTGTCCAGTGTGGTGCTGGTGGTGGCGGTGGTGGTAGTGGCGGTGATGGTGGTGGTGGTGGTGGCGGTGGTAGTGGTGGTGGTGGCGGTGGTGGTGGTGGTAGTGGCGGTGGTGGTGGTGGTGGTGGAGGGACAGCCGGGCGCGTCTTCTTCTAATCAGCGTGTCCTGCGTCAAACGTAACCCTCCCCCTAATTACCCCGGCGGCCTCTAATTAACAGTGATGCATCTCGGGGCTTCATTTGATTCGCGGCCGGACACATTAAGCCTCATTAAGGATAAAAATATAAAGATTAAAGAAAAACATTAGCAAGGAGAAGCCGGCCCACGCACGCACGCACGCACTCACGCACGCACGCGCCGTCCAGCTGTAAAGATGTCAAAGGTAAGTCTTGCGTCTGGAACCCCAAGGAAAAGAAAAAAACTCGCCTTAACCTGGAGTAAATGAAGACACCAATATAGAGCGAGATAACGGAAGGGAGAAAGAAGGAAATGCACCGTATCAGCCTGCCGAACACTATAGGAAAGAACAAGAACTAGGAAAAGAACAATATAACTAGAAAAAAGAATATAAAAAAAAAAAAAAAAAAAAAAATAAAAAAAAAAAAACTTGAGAAGAAAAAGAAAAATGTATCGTATCAGCCTGCCGAACACTATAGGAAAGAACAAGAACTAGGAAAAGAACAATATAACTAGAAAAAAGAATATAAAAGCGAAAAAAGAAAAAGATAACCAAATAAAAAACTTGATAACGGAAGGAAAGAAAAAGGAAATGTATCGTGTCCGACCTGCCAATCTAAACACTAAAAATACGAGCAATAACGAGGAAAAGAACAAGATAGGAAGAAAAAACATGTAAACGAAAAAAAAGAACAAGATGAATAAATAAAAGAACTTGATAACGGAAGGAAGAATGAAGAGTTGCATCGTATCTGACCTGTATAACACTTGAAAAAGAACAAAGAAAACATGAGAACTAAAAACAGAACGAGCTAACTAAATAAAAAAAAAAAAACTTCATAACGAAAGGAAGAAAAAATGAATCGCATCGTATCCGAGCTGTCAAAATATAAACACCAGAAAAAAATATGGTTTGTTATGATTAAATTTATGGAGTCGTACTGCCGTTCCGTAAACAAAAACGCCCGCACAGGACTTGAACAGGAAACCGAGAGGAAACTTAAAATAACAGCATTGCATCCAGGCTGTCAGGCTATAAACACTAGAGAAATGAAGTTTGTTGTGTATGTATTTATGGAATCTAACTGCCTCTCTATAGATATTAATACAGAGAAAGGACCAGACCTACATAAAGAAGTCAAGAGAAAAATAACTATCGTATTCAAGCTGTAAGACTATAAACACTAGAAATATGAAGTATGTTATGAATGTGTTTGTAGAATCCAACTGTCTTTCCATAGATATTAATACAGAAAAAGAAACAGAACTACATAAAGAAATCAAGAGAAAAATAACTGTATCGTATTCAAGCTGTAAGACTATAAACACTAGAAATATGAAGTATGTTATGAATGTGTTTGTAGAATCCAACTGTCTTTCCATAGATATTAATACAGAAAAAGAAACAGAACTACATAAAGAAATCAAGAGAAAATAACTGTATCGTATTCAAGCTGTAAGACTATAAACACTAGAAATATGAAGTATGTTATGAATGTGTTTGTAGAATCCAACTGTCTTTCCATAGATATTAATACAGAAAAAGAAACAGAACTACATAAAGAAATCAAGAGAAAAATAACTGTATCGTAATCAAGCTGTAAGACTATAAACACTAGAAATATGAAGTATGCTATGAATGTGTTTGTAGAATCCAACTGTCTTTCCATAGATATTAATACAGAAAAAGGTCCAAAACTACACAGATAAACAAAGAGAAAAAATCGCGTTGTATCCAAGCTGTCAAACTATGAACACTAGAAATATAAAGTTTGTTTTGAGTGTATTCGTGGAATGTAACTTTCTTTCCATAGATATTAATGTGCATATAAAGGACTAGAATTTGATACTAGAAAACATAAACAAGAAAATACAACGCCAAATTAAAGGAGAAAAATGCAGGGATGGAATCTAACAACGTCTGCAAAATTCCAAACAGGAGCAAAATTCTTCGTTAACACTCATACTTAGTCACATCATCATCATCATCATCATTGGTTACGTCACTTCTCTAGGTTCTGATTTTACTGATCAAATTCCGGTTAAAACAAAAGAGTAGGTTGCCAGCCATCATATTTGCTATTTCCATCACCCTTCGCAGCATCCACACCCTTGACACGCCTCTCCACAAAGCAATGTCGATTCAAAGGGATAATTATATAACCATCACCATTAACACAGCCATTAGGGTCATTCTTATCCCCTCTCTCGTTTTCCTCACTATCATCACTATTCTCCTCTTCATCATCTTTGCTTCTCCCTCATCACTATCGCCCTCCTCCTTCTCATTATCATCTCTTTTTCTCCTCTTCACCATCTTCTTCCTCCACATCTCTTTCTCCTCTTCGTCATCACCATCCTTCTCCTCTTCCTCATCTCTTTTTCTGCTCTTTATTACCATCTTCCTCATCATCATCATCATATTTTCTCTCTTTTCCCTCACTATCTCACCTCCCCTTTTTCTCCTCCCCATCATCACCATCTCCATCCTCTTCCTCATCTTCATCATCATCATCAGTAACACAATACCGCGGGCCACTGAACACGGACGAGTGGGTGGGCTCAGGTTTCAAGGTTTCAGGGACGGAGTGTTATTAAAAGCAGGGGATAAAAAATGGGATTGCCCCGTGAAATAGGCCGCCCCGTCGCCCTCATGCTCATCATCACTCTCGCTCGGACGGTCCCAAACTCCACGTGACCTCATTCCTGGCTTGGCTGGGTCTGGGGCAGGCACGGGGCAGCAGGCACGGGAGGGCAGGCACGGGACCCGCTCCTAATGACGTGTAACCCTGTTGGACAAAAATTGATAGGTGCAGTAGTCCAGCCCTTGGCCTACCCTTCCCTCAGCCTCCCCCCCTGCCCCCTTCTGATCTGTGCGTGAGGGGCGCCAGCTGTAGAGAATAAAAGTTGTTTATTTGCCTAGTTTTTGCGTCCGACATGTTGGAGAGAGAGAGAGAGAGAGAGAGAGAGAGAGAGAGAGAGAGAGAGAGAGAGAGAGAGAGAGAGAGAGAGAGAGAGAGAGAGAGAGAGAGAGAGAGAGAGAGAGAGAGAGAGAGAGAGAGATATTATAAGTTAAAGCGAAGTAATTGGAACAGCATAAAGGCAGAAATAGACTTGTACTAGGAAACGGGAATAAAACATGAGTCGCTGGAAAGAATAGCAATGATGAAAGGTCGTAGCAGGCTCGGGGGAGGTGAAGCTGCGGAAAAACAACAACGATGTCTTTAATACCTTTACGCAACGAAGACAGAACGGTGACCGAGAGGCGGGAACTGTGCAGTAGCGAGCTGCCACTGCCACGAGGAAGGTGAACGAACTGAAGGATTAATTAATCTCGCCTTTGTCTGTTTGTCAAGGAACTGAACATAAATTAATAGATGTTACATTTTACTGTTTGGAAATAGGAATGGGTGTTTGTTTGTGTGTATTTAGTTAATTAGTCGTGCTTGATTTTATGTTGATTTAGCCTATAATTCCATTTTCTTTCGTTTTCCTTCTTTCGTTCTCTTCTCTCTCTCTATCCCCTATCTGCGTGGGAGCTTGCTCGGGAGAACCGCCGGGAATATGGACGGCGAGAGAGTGAAGCGACGGGCGTGTGCTCCCCATTAGTTAGTTTCTGTAATTATTTTCCTCTAAAAAAGTTTACATTTTAAGGTAAAGCAGGAGGAAAAAGCGTATGATTAATGTTTTACTAGTTTATTTACTTAAAATTAAAATCCTTTTTAACATATTGATATATAAATCAAAGGAAAGATACAGTAGCTCGCCTTGACAAATGTGTGGGTTGTCAGGTGTGGGAAAGGTGCCAAGTAAAAAGCGACAGGTGTGTGGAGTGGCAGATGCGTGGGGATGATAAGGATACTAGTACTTGGGCGTGAGGGAGGGTGACAGGTGTGTGGGGAGACAGGTGGGGTGAGGTGACATGGCAATGGGGACTTGTATGCGAGGATAGAAGACGTGCATGGGGGTGATGAGAAATGGGTACATCTGTGGGAGTGTGGGTGACGGGTCTTGAGGGGGAGAGGGTGGCAAAAGAATGAGGAAGTGTGTGGGAGGATGGGAGACATGGGGGGTTGATGATAAATTGGTATGTGGGGGGGAATGGGGGTGACAGGTGACAGGAACGACATCTGACGAGGCAAAGTCGGGCGCCCTCCCTTCCCCTCCCCCCGCCACGACGTCCGCCCAGGAATGCCACTAATTAACAGCTTTTAATCACATGATGAATTTAATATCGTGAGCGGCCGAGGCGACGCTCCTGACACCCAGCGGCCCGGGATGCAAGACTCTAATTACAGGCTCCCGCACTAACCACAGCTGGCACGCATGCACGCACACACACGCGCGCGCACACACACACACACAAGCAAGCAAGCAAAAAAATCACACATAGTTAATATACGCTTGTCAAGTGCGACCGTGTGTGTGTGTGTGTGTGTGTGTGTGTGTGTGTGTGTGTGTGTGTGTGAGTATTATGTTTGGTGAACCACAGTGTGACACAATCAGTCAAAACTTTGATGTATGTGTGTTATTTATTTGCCTGCTTGTTTGCTGACTTTGTGTGTGTGTGTGTGTGTGTGTGTGTGTGTGTGTGTGTGTGTGTGTGTGTGTGTGCGTGTGTGTGTGTGTCATCATTTTCAGCCATAACTAGTCCACCACAACACAAAAGCCTTTTCCAACGTTCCCCGGCTCGCTCGCTCTGTCTGTTGTTAGTGTACTCGATCCTTCTAAAAAAAAAGGCTCTAACTACATTTCCCAGTCTGGTCCTCTGTCTCGCCCTGACTATAAATTTTAGGCTGTCACTCTGCTACTTCGCCCATCCATCGTCATTAGTTCTGCGCCTGATATGGCCTGCACAAGTCTATTTCGTATCCCTGATTGTCAGTGAAACATCCTCAACATGTGTCTCTTCTCTAATCCGTGATGCTCGCTTTGTCTGTCCATGTTATTCCTAGCCTGTACCCGTTGTGAAAGACCTTTGTATCAAGATATGTCCGTCACACAATAACGTACAAGCCTCACCCGTCCTCCTACTTAACCTAGATCAATGACTCGATGTCTTCATGTCGTAGCAATATAGCCAAGTCACATTCACTCGTCGAAGTCCTACCATTTAAATTGCGAGGTCAGATTCCAAAGGTGACCTGGTCGAATCTAGAGACTGTTAGCCCCCTTCTAGTCCTCTACTCTCAAACTGGTCTGAGTTCCGCCGTGGCTGGGAATGAGATATATACAACAGAGCTCCATGTTATTATTGGGAAGGGAGTACATGTGCTGGCTTTGCGTCCTTGTTTAATAATGTGTCTCCGTTCATTTGTTTCAGCGGCATCTTTACAGCGGTCGTGTTAGTCTTTATATCCACGTGTTGACAGCGACGAGGGAAGAATGGCTGTAGTATTTGCACGTGTACCAGACAAACATGAAGTAATAATGAATACACACACACACACACACACACACACACACACACACACACACACACACACACACACACACACACACACACACCTCAACCTTTCTTTGCAGCAGTCACTCGCAAATCACAATTCCACTAAAGAGAAACATTTTGCAGTAGTGACGCGGCCTCGCTCCACTGCCACGCTAACACGAACCACCGCTGCGAGGGCGGAAGCGGAAGGAAAGCAGGCAAGCAGGCAGGAAGGGAGGGAGGAAAGGATGGAGGCAGTCGGAGAGGAAGGGAGAGTGATAGAGAAGCAACGAGAGACTGAGAGTAAGGGAGAGAGTGGAAAGGAGACAGAGAAAGGTAGAGGAAGTCAGGGAGAGAGGGAGGTGCGGGGGAAAGGAAAATAAGAACGGAAGCAGAAAGACGGAGAATGATGCATGGAGAGAGATGGAGGGAGGGAGTAAGCGTGGCAGCGGAGGTACGTACAGCCAGTAAGGGAATGAGGCTTTGAATCCCCGGGGTGGAAGCGGCCGGGAGAGCGAGGTTAGGCAAGGTAATAACACATTGTTTAAGGTAAGGAGCCTGGTGGTCGGGCCGGGTGACTAGGGTCTTCTCTGTCAGCGGCGCGCACCTACACTTGGGAGAACTCTCATAATAGAAGAGTGTGTGTTTTAACTCCCCGTGTGCCTTCCCTTTCCCCGCCAGCCCCCGGGAAGCTTTGTAAGACGGGAGGGGGGAAAAGAAGGAGAAGGAGGAGAAGTAGCAAAGGAAGAAAAGAAGGACGAGGAGGAAAAGTAACTATTCGCAGAGGAGGAGGAGAAGGAGGAGGAGGAGAAGGAGTAGCAGTATTACCAGAGGAGGAGAAGGAGGAGGAGGAGGAGAGGAGGAGGAGGAGGACGAGGACGAGGAGGTAAGAGAAAGTTGCTGCAGGTGACGTGTTCCTTGTTTGTGGGTTTGAGGGCCGCGGTGAATGGTGGTCCGCGAGGGTGGCTGCGAGGGAGTGTTGCTGCCTCGCTTACCCGCTTGTTGGTGGCGCATTTTTCCTTTGCATTTGTGTGTAGAGGTTGGTTAGTGCCGGAGAGGAGCATGAGTGAGTGAGGGGGAGAAGAGCAAGAGAGAAAGAGAGAGAATGTGAGTGAGAGAGGAATTCAAATTAACAAAAACATACATGCACTAGCACACACACAAAAAAAGACAAATGAACGGAGAGACAGACAAATGACAGACAGACAGACAGGTAAACACGGGCAAGGTCAGGCCATGGAGGACGCGCCATTAACATAGAATTGTATATAACTTTGTTCTGTAACCCTCCATTCGTGTGCAGCGGAACGTGAGGCCGCGTCGACAGAAAGGCCAGGCGGGACTTAAGGGACGCCCGCTGAGCTCTGGCTGCGTCTGCCCTCCAAACGCCTCTCGGTAGAAAACGAGAGATGTGATGCAGGCTTGGAAACATTACATTATAAGAAATCATAATGAAAAAGCGGTGACATTTTCATGTAACAATTGAGCAGTGACGCCGAGCCGGATTTCATACTTTTTATATTCATCGTGAAGCAGAAATCATTGCATACAGAGCCATGGGATTTATCATATATAAAGGTCAAGGATACTATATTTAACAGGTGAAGGCTGTAGGGGTTTTTATAATAGAAAGCTGCACACGGTTGCCACACTTATGATTCTCTACAGTATTAAGAGAGAGCAAACACCACAGTAAGTAAATGAAATGGGCTTGAGATGTTTTTCGTCTCATTAAGTCAAACACGAAGACTAAAGAGTAACCAAGAGGATCACCGCTCACCACCTTACTGCCCCTCATAACCTCACGATCCCAACACCTTCCAACCACGTGACCTCATACTAACATCACCACCTCACCATCTTCCACACTCATTTATCATCCAGCCACATCAACCACCGTCACCTCACCATTTCAAAATCTAAACACCTCACTAGCCAGCCTCGTCACCACCCCACCACCTCACCAACCTCACCAACCATCCTCATCGCCTCACAACATCAATATTTAAACACCTCACCAGCAATTATCGTCACCTCTCCCCTTCACCACCACCTCGGCATCTACTCTCCTCACCATTTCATCCTCTCACCCCATCACCTCATTTCCAGTACCCTACCACTTCCCAACCTCTGTATCTACCCACGTCACATCACCCCTACCACCTCTTCCACCTCTCCAACCTACCATCCAGAATCGTCACCTCTCCACGCAGCTCCCCTCCTCACCAACATACCCACTACCCATCACCTCACCCCTACCACCTCACCCCTACCACCTCAGCCCCATCACCTCATTCCCCTACCTCCCCACCTCGCCACAGGACTTAGGCGTCGAGAAGGGTTATAGCAGCGGCTGGAAAGTAATGGGACGCAGTTTCTCGGGATGATCACCAGCGCGACCATGAGCCACGGCAGTTCTGACCTCCCGGCCGCGCCAACCCGACTATCACGACACACACGCCGGCCAGACGCTCCCGCCGGTGATCCCCTTCATCCGACGCCTCGCTCTGTCCCGTGTACTGCTCACCTTCCCTCCCCCCCACGCGATTATCTCACAGCTGATTGCTTTAGTTTAGTTATCACACGGAATTTCAGCAGCGGGTGTACATTCCTTTATGGGGCTTATGTACACATCGAATACTGCACCCCTTCCCCCTCCGCACCGATTTTTTTTTTTCAGCTCATAACGGAACTAAAGTCTTGTGTGCATGCATGGGTGGGTGGTGGTGGTGGTGGTGGTGGGTGTCATTATTTTTTTGTGTGTGTGCGTGTGTGTGTTAATTTAGGTTTTATGCCGGGATGAACGAAGGTATTTTTTTGCGAATCGTTTTTTTTCTTTCTATTTGGCTGCTGCTCATTTTCCCCGCCTCGGCCTCCCTCCCGCCATATCATTCATTTCCTCTCTACATAATTGAGGCCCACCATACCCTCCCTAGAAGATAATGAATTCTGTAATCATTGAACACTTTTTTTTACTGCATGTGTGTGTATGTCTCTCTCTCTCTCTCTCTCTCTCTCTCTCTCTCTCTCTCTCTCTCTCTCTCTCTCTCTCTCTCTCTCTCTCTCTCTCTCTCTCTCTCTCTCTCTCTCTCTCTCTGTCTGTCTATCTATCTGTCTCTCTCTTTATTTATCTGTCCGTCCCGGCAGCAGCTATGTTTCTGTCAGTGTGCCGCAGATTTACTCCGGTACTCACTTTTTCTCTCTTCCTCCATCCGTCCGCCTTCACTCTTTGTTTTCATTGCCTCGGACTTTTATTTCCCGCGTGTGTCTCCGGGGCCCGCGAGGCACTAACGTTGTTTTCGGGAAATGAGCCGCCGCTGCCACCGCCACTCACCGCCCAGATGACCCAAACTCCATCAGGCGGCTCCTGGGAATGTTTGTGTCGGGCGCTGGTGCCTCGCAAAGCTCGTTCGTACGTGTCCGCTGGCGCAATGGACAAACACTCGTCTGGCGCTCCCGGGTTAGCACGCACGGGTAAGCGAGCACAAGGCAAACAGGCGGCCGGTAAAAAGTGCGCAAATGTACACCTGCCAGTACGCATCACACGCTCAGGTACTTAAATGCACACAGAAAGATTGGCGGGCGGGCAGGCAAGCAGGCAGGCAAGCAAGCAGGCAAATAAACAAAAAGAGGAGGGGAGATAAAGCATGTTATGGGGTAGTGGAACAGCATGCAAGCACACACAGGAAGAGAGGAAGGCAGAAAATACAGTACGACTCGGAAATGTAGAGATACAGACACACGGAAAGACAGAAACACAGTAAGAGACAGGGACGTCAAGAAAGATAGACGGACACTCGGGTAAACAGACAGACAGACAAACAAGTTGACACGGACAAGCTTATACACATGTAAGTGGACAGACACAGAGACAGGCTTGCAAATGAAAAAAAATACAGCACCACAGAGACTCAGAAATGTACGCAAAGTGAAAAAAAAGACCAGCACAGGCAGAGAAATTGACACACACACACACACACACACACACACACACACACACACACACACACACAGACAGACATAAACATAGACAAATACAGACAAAAACAGTCGCAAACTAACGCTCATATAGATAGACAGACAGGACAGATAAAAAAAGAGACAACACACACACACACACACACACACACTCACACACACACACATACACACACACACACATTTATAAAGAAAACTACATTTAGACAGCCATCCGCATAGACGAAGACAGTCAAACAAAGGGAGACCAACAGACAGACAGGCAGACAGACCGACTGACCGACCAACCGACCGCTCTCCATATACACAGAACTCGCGGGCACTCTTGCTATTCACTGGATGTTTACTTTTCATCTACAAGTTCACTGCATCCCGCGCTTGTCCCTTTTTCCCTCTCGTCAGAACAGCTGTTTTCTTTCCCATTGTGTGATTTTTTTCTTTTACGGTTCTCTATATACCTTTCCATACCAATATAATTGCCCGTATTGTTTTTGGGATTGAGCATCGGTGGTTATCTTCTGATATTTTCATTGATTTTATTTTAGTATTCCTTGTTTATTCCAGTTTCCGTTAGATATTCAATACACGTGTAAGACGATTTTTCTTGGCATCCTTTTTTGGTGTTATTTTTTTCTGCCTTCGTTATTTTCCTTTCTTGTTATCAAACTTTACAGAGTGGAAAAGTTACTGTAGTCTTCCTCTAGTCTGGAACATTACACAATTATCTGTATTCAAAAGTCTCATCCAGTGTTAATAAAGGATTAGCTAAGGCACAGTTTTTTTCCTCGTCGTGCTTCCTGGGGCCGACACATCTGGCGAGACTGAAAACTTTCTTCATCTCGCGAGCCCTTGGAGCGAATTTTGTCGTGAGAGGTTAGTCATTTTTCCCGGCCCTTACAGCCTCTCGGAGTCATTCTGCAGACCCTCGAGCGTTTTAATTCGTCTTGCTGCCTTGTTTTGGAGAAAGATGATCCCACTTGGACGGGACAGAGGATGTGTTGTGTTGTCTTAGCTCGCCCGGCGTGGATGAAGGAGGAAAAGAGCGAGTGGTGAAGAGATGGAGTGGAGGTGAGGCAGTGCTTCCAATCTTCCTTCTTATCGCCTCCTTCCTCCTCCTCGCTATAGTTTTATGTTGAGCGAGGCAGCATTGTCTTGCCAGCGACACGTGCCTCGCTGAACACTGCGGCGTTAAAGCACGAGCGGGCGGAGCGGGTGCATTCAGACAGTCACGAACCATGGCGCGGGTTAGGAGTTTGCTTGGCTTGCCTGCTGGAGCACCTCGATACCTTGAGTGAATGCATAAACGCCTCAATATATCGCTCGGGTGCATAAACCCCTTGCCGAGTCTGGTAGGGAGCTCAAGCGGGCGAGGGAGGAAAGGGAAGAGTTTGGGGGCAGAGCGACGGTCGGGCTAGAAACTCTCGGGGGTCGATTGCCAGGCCTGGACTCGGGGTCTCGCTGTGCGCCCTCCCGTCCTCAGAGCCGCACAGAGTCGCTGCTAAAGGCGCTGTCCCCTCGCTACGCCGTGTTTCTCCAACTTCCATCGCCCTGGAAATGAGTTTTTTTGTGTCTTAGAAACTTGAAGGCTGGGAAAGGGTACGTGGTGAAGTTTTCCATATCAAAATCAAAGACGGATATATATGCGTTGTTTTTATTATTTTATTAGTATGTTTTAAAGTTGCGTCAGTAAGTGGGGAAAAAATGCATGTTTGTGGTAAGCTCTTAAGTCTCCTCAGGCCGCGAAGAGCATAATTTTATCACATGAAGTTAAAACCCCGGCAATTAAAGGGAATATTCTGTAAAGGTGGAATTGCGTATACCGTATGCATTTTAGAGGGAAGGAAAGGTTCGCTGCGCGGCGTTCCGTACACGAGGAGGCTCCACGCATCCCCCGAGCAGCGCGCACACACGGAATATTTCATGGACGCGCGGAAGAGAGGCACGAAAAGGGGAAAACTTCTCATATTCCGAAAAAAAATCTCAAACTTATTTTTCAGTTCGTATAAAAAAAATATTTCACGCAGATAAAAAGAAAATGTATCGGGTGCGTAAGAAATGATTTACTCACGTGCGAGATATAAATTCCTAACATTCAGAAGGAAAAATCACTTACATGCATGCCTGATCACACACACACACACACACACACACACACACACACACACACACACACACACAGAAAGGAAACATTGTCGTCCATTAACAAACTCGGCGATGCAGCAGAGAGGACACACACACACACACACACACACACACACACACACACATACACACACACACACACACAGACAGACACACATTTCTCTCCCTTCCATCTGTATTTTTTCCCTTCACCTTTTCATCAGGTATTCTCTTTCAATTTTGATTTTTCCCCTCAGGAATTTCCCCTCTCTCGCGTCCTCTTTTCTCCTCTCATAATTCCATTTCGTGCGCTTGCAGGGTAACTTTTTTTTCTCTCTTCGTTTTCTCCTATTCAAGAACTTTTGCACTCATTAAGGATTATATATTTTTTTTCTCTCTATGTATATAACATTATAGTGCTTGTTTTTTCTCTCCTCTATTTTGTTGGACTTTTTCTGCCCTTCTGCCGCCGCGCCGTCCTTTTATTCTTATTTTTTTGTGTATTTTTGTTTTTGTTTTTTCGTTTTTTTGGTCATCTTTTTTTAGATTTTTATTTTATTTTGTGGAGTCGATTGTGTTTCCTCAATCTTTTTTTTTCCCACGTGTTTTACACTTTTATTTTTTTTCTACATACTCTGTTTTATTTTTCATCAGGTTGATTATACATATATTTTCCTCTTCGTTTTTTTTTTTGCAGGTTTTATTTTCACTTTTATTTCCTTTGTATTCCGACGCTTCTTCCCTTGTTTCCTGCGCTATCAGGCACTGGCTTGACAATATTCGTATTTTTTTCCCTATTTCGAATTCAAGCAATAATTTTCCGGCGTTCACGAAGACAGTATCGACCGTGTTCGTTTCCTCTGCACTTTACGGGAAATATTCATCTCAGGGTGACGTTGTTTTCCGTATTTCCTTTTTTTTTGTTTCCTCCGTGAATGCGACGTTATTTTTGTCCTTACTATATACACATTTTTGTCCTGTATGCGCCAGGCTTCCCCGGGGATGCAAAGGATATGCAAGGGAGCACAAGTTTATTATTTTTTCCTTACCCAATTTTGAAAAAGTTAACACCAGATGTTCTTTCTTCTCTTTTCTTTTTCTTTCTTCTTTTGCTTCCTCTTCATTTTTCTTTTTCATATATTTTCTGTGACGTCATTCGCCTCATGAACGGTGGGTGAAAAAGGCGGGGAATGTTGCCCTCTTCATAAGTGTTCTGTGCGGGGGAAATAGTTGACGTTGGTGGAGGGGGAGGCGGCCCGGGCCCTGACGTCAGCCCCCTGCACGCCTAGAAAAGCCTCGTCCCCTCGCCCCTTCCTCCCTCGCGGCTCATTGGAAGGGCGACACGCATTCAATATCAGCATTGTTTTTTCAGGTGACATGCCAACATTTTCTTTTTCCCTTCACAATTGCTTTACAGTGTTTTCTTTCGCATGCAAATCGTTATACCTTTTGTCATGAAAAAGAGAGAAAAAAAAACTCGCGCCTGTAAATTTCCTGTCGACCCACACACAAAAAAAGATTTGCTATTTATTAGCGATCACTGAGTCATGAAAAATTGCTTTGGAATATTAAATAGTCTTTCGGGAAAGAATGTATAATACATGCACCGATTTTTCCGGGTAAAGATTTACACACACACGCACACGCACACACACGCGCACACACACACACACACACACACACACACACACACACACACACACACACACACACACACACACACACACACACACACACACACACACACACACATGTATACTGTTTCTTTATTCTCTCTTCCTAGTCTGCCCTTCGTTTCTTTAATTTAATGAATAAATGCTCTTTGCTGTCCTCTCTCCTACATCCTTTCCTCCCTAAGTCTCACATCCTAACTCCACTTTACTTCCTTTCTTTCTCCTTTCCTTTCTCTCTTCCTCCTCTTCTTGCCATTAGTCTTCCATCTCTTCTCCTTCGTCCTCCTCCTCCTTCCCGATTTGCTGTCTTGTTCTTCCCCTCTCCTTCCCCTTTCTCATTCCCTTCTCTTCCTTGTTGCTTCTTACATTTCTACTTCATTTCTCGACTCTCTCCTTTATCACTCTCCTCTCTCCTCTTTATATCCCATTTTCCTCCCCTTCTCCCCCTCTTTCCTTCCTCTTGCTTATTGCGTCTTTCATATTCCCTTCATTTCCCGCTTCTCTCCTTCATCATTCTCTTTCCTCCTCTTCATATCCTAGTTTCTACTCCTTTTCCCTTTCCCATTTCTTCCTTTTGCTTGTTACCTCTTGCATTTCTACTTCATTTCTCGCTCCTGCCCTTCATCACCCTTTTCTCCTCTTCCTGTTCCGTTTTCCTCTCCTCTCCCTCTCTCTTCTCTCCCTCTTTCCTCCCACTCCGCCTCTGTCTCCGTTTACTCGTCTTTGTGGCAAAATTAACAGCGTTGGGCCAATTCTTCGCTTCATCACTGCAATTTCCAGAGCCAAGGAAAGTCTCGTGTATGTGTGTGTGTGTGTGTGTGTGTGTGTGTGTGTGTGTGTGTGTGTGTGTGTGTGTGTGTGTGCATTTATGTTGTGTACTTTTCCTCTTTTATTTCCTCATCTCATTTTCTTTTGAAAGTGTTGCTCTCTCTCTCTCTCTCTCTCTCTCTCTCTCTCTCTCTCTCTCTCTCTCTCTCTCTCTCTCTCTCTCTCTCTCTCGTCTACTGTTTATCTCTTTCTTGTTCGTTTCCAATCCTGCGTATGTTACACTATTCATAAGTATAGCTCAAGACATTTTTTATACAGACATAATCACGAGTGTAGTGTATCTTTAGGAAGGAGTGACTCGCACCTTTTATAACGTGACTAATAGAGTATCGCTACATTCGTCTGTAACTCCAGAAAAAGGAAAGAAAGAGGCAGAAATAGACGAGATCACAGAGAATGAGTGGTGATATACTGAATGGAGAAGAACCGTGGGCGGGATGGAGGCGGCGGAGGGTGGTGATGGAGGCTGTATGGCTTCTCAATCAGGGAGGCGCGGTTCTTATCTCCTCCTGTCTAATGCTGGGCTATAAAGCGTGACGTGGCGGAGGCTTCGCGGCCAGCAATCGTCTCAGTGCGTGGCTTCACCCAAAATAAAGGGAGAAAGGCAGGGTTGACCTCCTTCTGGGCACTTCTGGAACACAACACGACGCCGCTGAGCGCACGTGTCACAAACCCCACGGAAAGTAACACGCGGCTATAGGAGAAGAGTGAAAGAGAGCAGGGTTATAAATAAGTACATAAGGAAACAAAGAAAGTTAAGTCAGTTGGTGTTTAGAAGTAATGTTCGGAGGTATAGAGCGCTAGAAGAATAACTCGTAATTTTCAAGAGTTTCACGAGGTTTTGCATGTTTGTCTGCCTTTCTGCTCACTTGTCTGTATGTATGTTTGTCTCTGTTTGCCGTTCTCGTTCACTCACACACAGATATACAACAAACACGCCAGAGGGAGAAGAGAAGCAGACTCACGTTTTGTTAAGCAGCAGGAGAAGCGAGTTTGCAAATGAGCCTTAACTAATGGGTGACTATTCCATTTCATTCTGACTAAACAAAGAACACCGAAGCACCAGACATCAGGGCACTAGAGTTGGGGAATTTGGGTTGAAAAATAATTAAAATAAAATAAAAACAGAAGGAGAATGGGAGGAGAAAGAGATATGTCACCAAGAATGAGGGACGGAGGAGAATAATGGCTAAGATGGGGTGGGAAGGTGTTGGAGACAGGAAAGATGGGAGGAGTGAATGAGGGTAAAATGAATAGCCGGGAAGTGGAAGAGAAATGCCACAAAGACAGGGGGAATAAGGAGGAGGATGGCTCTGAAATGATGTAGATGAGAGTGCAGATGAGCGCGGTCAAAGAAACGAATGGGATGTGAAAGAGAGAGAATGAGATTTGTAAGAGTTAGGAGCGAGAAAGAGAAAGAGAAGGATTAGAAGGAGGAGAAGGACGAGGACAAGAACCAGAAGACGGAGGAGGAGGAGAAAGATAAAGATGAGAAGAAAAAGAGGAAAATGAAGAGCAAAAAAAGAGAATGAAATTTAGAAGAGGGAAGAGCGAGAAAGAGAAAGAGAAGACAGGAACTAGAAGATGGAGGAGTAGGAGAAAGATGAAGATGAGAAGAAAAAGAGGAAAAGAGAGAAAGAAAAAAGGAGAATGAGATTTGAAGGAGGGTGGAACGAGAAAGTGAAAGTGAAGGAAGAGGAAGATTAGGAGGAGGAGAAGAACAATGACAAGAACTAGAAGACGGAATCGGAAGAGAAAGATGAAGATGAGGAGGAAAAGAAGAAAATGAAGAGGAAAAGAAAAAATAAATAAAAGAGAATGAGATTTGAAAGAGAAGAGCGAGAACGAGAAAGAGAAGGAAGAGGAGGAATAGGAGGAGGAGGAGAATGACGAGGACAAGAACCAGAAAATGGAGGAAGAAGAAAAAGATGAAGATGAGTAGGAAAACAGGAAAAGGAAGAAGGTAAGGAAAAGAAAATGAGGAAGACAAGCAAGATAAAATGTAGAAAAAGGAAGAGGAAACGGAGATAAAGAGGAAGAATGCAAAGGAATAAAGAATAATCAGTAGGAACGGAAGTAGGAAAAGCAAAGGAAAAGAAGAAAAAGGAGGACGTGAATGAGGAAGAGGAGGAGAAGAAAGAGGAGCAGGAGGAAGGTCGTGCCAGTGAGGAGATGCAAGGGGACGAAGATGGAAAGGGAAGGGCAGGCAGAGGGATGCGAGACCGTGGCAAGGGCGGGAGAGATTGTCTAAGATGAACGGCAGGAATGTGGGTGCTTGGGAGGAGGAGGAGGAGGAGGAGGAGGAGGAGGAGGAGGAGGACCGTCAGCAGGAGTCTCCACAAAGCCTCCTAAAACTTCCTTGACGTATTTTATCACGAGGATATTGTTACCTGTTTACCTTCCTTAATACCTCCTCCTCCTCCTCCTCCTCCTCCTGCAGATGCTCCACTTCGTCAAGCTCTTCTTCTGACCCTTCCTTCTTCTCCTTGTGCTCTCCCTTGTGTTCGTTCGCCCTCCTCCTTCTTTGTCCTCTTCGTCTTCCTCCTCGTGCTCTTCTTCCTTCCTTTTGCCCTTTTCCAACGATTCCCTCTCCTCTTTTTCTTCGTTTTGATCCTGTCTGTCGTCCTCTTCCTCTTCCTCTTCCTCTTCTTCCTCCTCTGTCCTCCAGCCATCCTCATTATCATCACGCTCCTCAGTAATTCTATTTATTTTTCTTATTGACCTAGCTACTGTCAGTCCTAAGAGTGTGTTTATTTTCTCCTCCTCCTCCTCCTCCTCCTCCTTCTCCTCCTCCTCTTCTTCCCCTCCTCCTCGTCCCCCTCCCTCCTATTCCTTACCATTATCATCTCTTCTTGTAATTTTGTCTATTTTTATATGGAGGTCTTCGTTTTAGTGTTATTTTTTTCTTGTTCCTGTTTTGTTTTTTTCAATCGTTAAAAGTGAGTTTATTTGCATTTTCTTTCCCTTCTCCATGTTTTGTATTTCCTCTTTTTCTCGTCTTTCTCATGCACTCCACTTTCTTTCATCATCTTTGCGTTCCAATTTCTCCTCGTCGTTCTCCTCACTCTCATTTCATCTTCTTCCTCCTCCTCCTCCTCCTCTCCCTCCTCCTCCCTCTCCTCCTCTCGGTAACGTTTTCCTTCTGGTTTCTAATTCTCGTTCTCCGCGGCTCTCCTCCTCGTCATCAATCTTTTCTTCTTTTCATCTTTTATTTCCTTCTTTGATACTCTTGTATATCGCGTCTTTCTCATCCATCACTTACCCCTTCAACTCTCCCTCCTCCTCCTCCTCCTCCTCAACCTCTCTCTCCTCCTCCTCCTCCTCCTCCTTCATTCTCAGTTTCCTCCTTTTCTTCCTTCTATCTCCTCTTTCTCCTCTTCCTTCTGGTCATTCACCCCTGTCTTTTTTTTTTGTTCCTTCTTCGCATCCCCGCTGTTCTTCCTTCTTGCCCTGAATACCACTACAGCCTTTTCTAAACTCTTTTCTCTCTTCCTTTTTCTTCTCCTTTTCCTTCTTTTCCTCTTCCTCTTCCTCTCTCTCCTTTTCCTCTTCTCCTCACATGCCTGCTGTTTCTTCTCCTGTGCATGACTATGTTCGCTTTCATCATTTTCTGCTAACTCCTCGTTCTCCTCTCCTATTCCCTCTTCCTCTTTCTATTCCTACATCTCCTTTTCCTTCTCCTTCTCTTTCTTTTCATGTTAGTCGTCTTCATTGCCCTCCTTTCCCTTCTACTCTTCCTCTTCTCCCTTCCCCTTCTCCCTCTCCCTCTTTCTATTCCTTTCTCATCCTGCTCCTCTCCCTCCTCCTCCTCCTCCTTCTCCCTCTCCTTCTTTCTATTCCTATACTTCCTTTTCTTTCTCCTTCTCCTCTTTCTTTTCATGTTAGTCGTCTTCATTGCCCTCCTTTCCCTTCTACTCCTCCTCCTCTCCCTCTTCCTCCTTCTCTCTCTCCCTTTTTCTATTCCTTCTTCCCTTTTCCTTCTTCTCTTTCATACCCTGCTAGTCATTTTCATTCCCCCCCTGTTCCGTTCCCTTCTCCTCCTACTCTTCTCCCTTCTCCTCCTCCTCCTTCTCCCTCTCCCTCTTTCCATTCCTTCATCCTCTTTTCCTTCTCCTCTTTCACACCCTGCTAGTCATTTCCTTTCCCCCCCTGTTCCGTTCCTTTTTGCTCCTACTTCTCTCCCTCCTTCTTTCCCTCCTCCTTTTCCTTCTCCTTTTCCTTATCCTCGCACAAAAAGGACCGCTCCGGCTGAGGTTCCTATAAATATCCTTCGCTGCTGACGACACCTTTCTGCTACCTCCCGTTCTTTGCATTTTTCTTCTGCTTTCCTCGGCTGGTTCTCGTTTTTCGCCGCGAGATATTTTTTTAGCCGAGTATCCCTTAAAACTAGTACCTCGTTTGTTCTTTTCCTGTGTTTGCGTCCGTCAGTCATTGCTTTTCTTTCTTGTTTGTCGGTCGTGTTTCGTTGTAGTATGAGAGTTTTGCTGTGTATCTTTTCTTTATGTGTTGGTTTGGTTGTTTTTCTCGTTTCCTCTCCTTCTTTCCTCTCGTCCGGGATATCCCTCCGGACGTCCTTGTTCTTTTCTGAGGGTTTAGCGTCGCTGCTTTATCGGATCTCACTTGTTATTCCTATTTTTAGCTCGACGTTTTCTTTGTGTGGTATTCTTCCTTGTTTACTTTCCCGAGGGTCTGCGGTTTCCCATTTCCTTTCCCTTTCCACGAATAAACTATCACTTCATATTTTTATTTATCGTGTTTCACTTGATATTCCTTCTTTTAGCTTGAGTTTTCATGTGTATTCTTTCATTTTTCTCTTGTCTTCTCTTGTCTTCAGGTCCCTTTTATTTTTCTTTCCTCCTCCAAGACATCAGAATTTCCTTTTTTTTCTTTCTACCTTGAGTTTTCCCGCGTATTCCTTCTTCAGTTTCCTTTCCATTTTTACTTTCCTCGTTCAAGATATTGGAATTCACCTTTTTCCTATTTTTTCCCTTGAGTTTTCCCAAGCATCTTTTCTTTTCTCTCGTGATGGTCTTTAGTTTTCCTTCCCATTTACCTTTCACGTCTAAGACATCGGAATTTCACCCTTTCTCCTTTCGTACCTTGAGTTTTCCAATGAATCTTTTGTGTTTATCTTCAGTTCCCTTTCTCTTTACTCTCCTCGTCCACGGCATCGGAGCTTCACCCTTTCGCCCGACATATGTATTACAGGGCGGGTCTAACACACGTGTCGGGATAATGTTACGGAAGTGGTCGCTTTCTGCCTCTGATCGCCGGGTTCTCGGAATGTAATGTAACGCCTCAACGCAGTAATAGCGGCGGCGGTTCCTCTGTTAATAACGATTCCGCCACGCCAGGGAATCCTTCTAATCGTCACGGCCCCAAAATAGCAAGTTTCTATTTATCTTTTCTCGTCTTCATTATATTAATTTTCCGGGCGCCGTGGGAATCGTCGTGTTTTCTCTGTGTAGTTAGTGACCGTTGCTTTTTTTTTCATCTGTTTATAAGTTTTCATCTATTTTCCTCTCTTCCTTCCCACTAGTATTGTCGCCGCAGTTATTTCTCCTTTTCGTCCTTGTCCTTGCCCTTGCCCTTGTCCTTTGTTGGCAGTGTTTACTCTTGTATCTCATCTTTTTTCTTTGTTTTGAGTTTCCACAAGCTAGTTCTTATCTTTCATCTGTTGCTGTATAATCGCGTGCATGTGATTCAGCGCTATGACTCACGAAATAAATCAAGTATCTCAGGTTTCCTTCAATCAAACTAATAACTGGAATGTGGTTATCATCTCTAAACCTGCCACACTCTTTAGTTTTCGTAATATCCTCCGTCTGTGTTTATCTTCAATATATAACACCCATGGCTATATAAATCCTTTACTCCATCACCATCGTGTCAGCCAAAACTAGCCGTGTCACCATCAAGGGGAGTCCGAATTACTCTTAAACCTTGCATCAAAAGACGAACCTTATCCGTTGCAAACATGAAGGACGTTCACTGGATTTATCCGGACGACACGGCACGTGCGTGACCTTGACGTGGCTGCTCTCCGAGTGGAAGTCTGAGCAGTGTCATCGAAACCGCCAGCAGTAGACTCGTGTGTCTTATAGTTGACTAATCCCGCGGTTTTTAGTTACCTGTTCCTAGTTATCTCACTTCACTGTATGGGTTACTCCGCATGCCGTGTGTGTGTGTGTGTGTGTGTGTGTGTGTGTGTGTGTGTGTGTGTGTGTGTGTGCATGAGAGAAAGAGAGATCAAAAATAAGTTCGTTGTTTTCGTCCGTTTCTCACCTGCGGCAGGTTAATATTCATGTCTGATTATTTTTGTCCTCACTTCTGCCCGCGGCTTGTGTACCAAGTTAACACTGAAATGTATGGGCGCCTTGTTAGTCTACACAACAAACCTTGGACACTGTAGTCCGCGGCGGCAACACACTCCAGGGCCCGAGGGAGGCGCCGTCCCTTGTGAGGCGCTTTGTGTCCCGTGACGGCCTTTAGTCTGTCATGTCAACCCGCCGAGGAAAGAAGATGAAAGAGGCGCCCGTTTCGACGCCGCCTTGTTACGTTACCCACAGGGTGTACCTTTGCCATTACTCGGCTCCTGCACGGCTCCCCGCGCGTCATAGATCCGCCGGCAAGGCAAACGACCCTCTGCCTTGCTCTTTGACGTTACCCTTAAATTCGTTCACAGTTTCTTGATTTGCTCTTTTTTTTTTTTGCTTACTCTTGTTTCCCTTCGTTTGTTTCTTTCTCACCCTCTTCTCTCCTTCTTGCTTTATATTTTATTCTTCTTTTCTTTTGTTTCTCTATTTTGTCAACTTTGTCCCAGGTAGATTTTAGTTTACTATTTATAGCCTTTTTAATATTTTCTTTGTCAAACTGTCTACCTTGTCTGCCTGTCTGTATTTCTGTCTTTGTTTTTCTGATTTTTTGTCTGTCTGTGTCTGTCTTTTGTTCTGTATGCCTGTGGTCGTCCTTGTTTGTCCGTCTGTGTACTGCTATTAGTGCATTTTTTTGTTGTTTATGTGTCCGTGTCTCGTCATGTTCTTGTTTCTGTGGCTGTGTTTTAATTTCCTCGTCTATCAATTTTTCCCCTGAACATCTGTCTCGTTGTTTATTAGTATGTTTGCTTTGCTTTGATTTCCTTTCGTAGTGTCCACTTGTTCGTGCGCCTGTCCCTCTGTCTTTCTATCTATCTCCCTATTTCTCTGCTCGCTTGCATAACCGTACGTCTGTCTGTCTCTAGCTAGCATGACGCTGTGTGAATGCTCTCGCTCTGTCTCTCTCTTTCCGGCTGCCTCGCTTCCCTTTCCGAGTGCTCACTTTTGTCATGGGACGCGAATGTCACTCAGAAATCAGATCAACACCGCGCCGCCCGTGCTGCCAGCCGTGGAAAGCTGGGCGGGCGGCAGCGAGGAGAAAAATATAGCGAGTGAAACGTGCCCTTCATCAACACACGCCTCCCCGCTTTGAGAGTTGCTCAGGACCTAGTTGGACCCTGCCCGAGCCTCATCTTCTTAACTACTCCCTCCTTTGCAGCAAATTGAGACCGTTTTGCGTGTAATAGTCGGCAGCTTCGCCTTAAAAGCTGCCGACGCTAATGCTGACGCGAAAGATCGGAGTTCAAGGTCGCCGCCAAGCCTTTCCTTTCTCCTTGATGAACACGCGGAATGCTTTTGCTGCTGATGCCATTACTGCTGCTGCTGCTGTTAGTGGTGATGTAGTTTTTATAATATCTTTTATATATAGTATTGTTGAATTGATCACTTATCATTATTTTTATTATTATTATCATTATTATCATTATTATTGTTATTATTATTATTATTATTATTATTGTTATTATTTTTTATTATTATTATTTTTATTATTATTATTAATAGTAGTAATAGTAGTGTTATTTTAGTACGGTTAACTCTAGGAATAAAGTGATTGCATTAAATGTTGCAGTGGTTGTTGTGTTATATACGGGAGAGGAAGTAGTAGTGACGGTAACGATAATGGTGGTTTGGGAGCAAAAAAGAATGTACAGCACTAACATTGACAACATCAAGAACAACAGCAACATCAACATCAACAACATCAACAACAACAACAACAACAACAACAACAACAACAACAACAACAACAACAACAACAACAACAACAACAACAACAACAGTAAAGGTTGAAGCAGAATCAGCAGCACACCAGCAGCACACACACGCGGCTGGGCGGCCCCGTGGACGCACAACACAAAGGCAGGGCGACGCTCCCTGTTGAGAGGAAACAAAAGTAGAAGAAACATAATTGTTCTACCGTTCTAATTCAGGGGCAGGGGGTGGCTCGTCGGGCGTAAATATAATGAAAATTGTAAGTTTATAAAGGCGAAAACAAAACAATAGAAACGTACATGTTTGTCTGTGCAGTCGTTAGTCGTAACCAAGTAAGACAACACTGCCTCTTTACTTCGGGACACAGCCATGGGTATTTCGGAAGCTCAATGTGACCTTCCTGTTAAAGAGCGCCAAGACTCTAACGTAAGTCAGCTGCTACTCCACCTGAAGAGAATGCTTCAGTCCTGCTACTGGAGGGCGCCGCCACTGACTCAGATTACAAGGCGGTGCGCGGAAAATGGAGCGCGCGTCAGGAGTGCTCAGGGGCAAGTTTCATGTTCTCCAGCTAGCCTCCAACCCTTGTTAACGCTGAGTACTTTACCACAAGAACCACACACACGCCATGCTTGGTCTCAGTAAGGTATAATCACATCCTCAGCAGTTACAGTCGGTGGGAGGGAAGGTCTGGTGACCAAGACAATGACTTTTGACCTTCACTTCCATTCCTGTGTACCTTTGTTTTTACCGAGAACTCCGCCACAAGCACCACACACACACCACGCTTGGTCTCAGTTACGTATCATTTCATTCCCAGCAGCAACAGTCGGTGAGAGGGACAGGTGACCGTGACAACATATTTTTTTACCTCCCTGCGTAGTTATCAAAGCGTTCGTCCCACCCGCCGCAGCTAGAGCTATCTCCTCCATGCCGTGCGGCGCCATTACACACACACACACACACACACACACACACACACACACACACACACAGCCGCCACCGCCAGTAATTAAATCTTGCAAAACGAAATGTTGCGAAACGAATGATAAAGATATCGTTTTCATATTTAGTCATCGCGTGGGAAATGAAAAATTGTATAATGGTAAAATACAACACTGGCCGGTGCGTTGGTTGGCTGTTTG
Source organism: Eriocheir sinensis (assembly GCF_024679095.1). NCBI lineage: Eukaryota > Metazoa > Arthropoda > Malacostraca > Decapoda > Varunidae > Eriocheir > Eriocheir sinensis. The sequence continues at coordinate 16,562,752 of NC_066529.1, forward strand.
GTTGTTTACAGCATATTGGAAGTGTTGGCGAGTAAACTGTGTTATGATATGTTGCCCTTGTAATCGTGGTGGTTGTATTAATATTAGAAGTAACAGTAGCAGTAGTAGTAGTAGTAGTAGTAGGAGGAGGAGGAGGAGGAGGAGGAAGAGGAGGAGAAGGAGGAGTAATCGTAGTAGAAGTAGTAGTAGCAGTAGTAGCAGCAGCAGCAGTAGTAGTAGTAGTAGTAGTAGTAGTAGTAGTAGTAGTAGCCGTAGAAGTATCAGTAGTAGTGGTAGTGATGGTGGTGGTAGTAGTAGTTGTAATAGTACTAGTAGTAGTAGTAGTAGTAGTAGTAGTAGTAGTAATATAATAGCAGTAGCTATATTAGTATCACTAGTAGCAGAAGGTGGAGGCTACGTCTGCATGAGACACTACGCTGTGGCTCAGGTGTTCAAGGAAGGTTGTCACGAAGGGGCCCTGGAGCACCTGCTGCACCCTTTGTAAGGCGAACAATCCGCCAGACGCGCTGCAGGCGAGTCGAACAATGTCCGTGTGGATGTTAGCCTCAATGGGATTTGGATTCACGGACAATGGGCTTACTTTGACATAAGGATCTTCGATTCCATGGCACATAGTCATAGAGATCTGACCCGCGATGCCACCTACAAAAGAAATGAACAAGAGAACTGTTGAACTTGTGAAGGTAGAATAATTATATAAAATTAATGAATATCTACCAGGGGTCCTTCATTCCCATATAGTCTTCATGACGTTAGAATTGATGCGACTGAGACCTCAGGGCTTGTGTACAGAGGGGAAGTTCGGCGAAAAATCAGTGTGATCACGTGGATGAGGTACAGACTGTCGTCCGTCCTCAAATAAGTACTTGCGTGTACAGATTATAAATAATAGAATACATGTAAAAATTTCAATAATTAGTAAAAACGAATTGCATGCTTTTTCATAGCGGCGTTCGCCTATACATATAACCAATATAGTTATTATTGAAGAAAATAACCACTCAAAAACATAAGGAGTCTGCAATGGCCCGCTTGGCCTAAACAAGGCAGCTCTTGTAAACTTAACCCAACCTTATCTCACAATCCATGACTTTATCCAACCTCTTCATGAATGTCTATCGTTTTAGCACTCACAACATGACTGCCAAGCCTGTTCCACTCATTCACGACTTTATTAATAAACCATTTATCGCCAAAGTCTTTGTTGAGTCTGAATTTATATAACTTTAACACATTGCTACGAGTTCTACTCGGCTCTCTTATCATCAAAACCCTATTAACGTCCCCTTATTATAGTCTTTCATTCATTTATAAATTTCAACCAACTGTCCTCGCAACCTTCACCTTTCCAGAGCATGCTGATTTAATTTCTGTGCTAAATCATCGGAGCGACGCGACGTCGCGTGGTCCGTGCTGGTGGTGCTAAATCGTCGCCGCGACAATTGCTCAGTTTTGAATCTCCCGCTTCTTAACTGACTCTTGGTCATCCTCTCTTAGCCGTTTCGGTGAAACTTTTGCTATTGCGCTGGACATATCAAAAGCTTTTGATAGGGTCTGGCACAAATCTTTGCTTTCTAAACTACCCTCCTACGGTTTCTATCCTTCTCTCTGTACCTTTATCTCCAGTTTCCTTTCTGACCGTTCTATTTCTGCCGTGGTAGACGGTCACTGTTCTTCCCCTAAATCTATTAACAGTGGTGTCCCACAGGGTTCTGTCCTATCTCCCACTCTTTTTCTGTTGTTCATTGATGATCTTCTTTCCAAAACGAACTGTCCTATCCATTCCTACGCCGATGATTCCACTCTGCATTACTCAACTTCTTTTAATAGAAGACCCACCCTACAGGAACTTAACGACTCAAGGCTGGAGGCTGCAGAACGCTTAGCCTCAGACCTTACTATTATTTCCGATTGGGGCAAGAAGAACCTGGTGTCCTTCAGCGCCTCAAAAACACAGTTTCTCCACCTATCCACTCGACACAATCTTCCAAACAACTATCCCCTATTCTTTGACAACACCCAGCTATCACCTTCCTCAACACTAAACATCCTCGGTCTATTCTTAACTCAAAATCTCAACTGGAAACTTCATATCTTATCTCTTACTAAATCAGCTTCCTCGAGGCTGGGCGTTCTGTACCGTCTCCGCCAGTTCTTCTCCCCTGCACAGTTGCTGTCCATATACAGGGGCCTTGTCCGCCCTCGTATGGAGTATGCATCTCATGTGTGGGGGGTCTCCACTCTCACAGATATTCTGGAAAGAGTGGAGGCTAAGGCTCTTCGTCTCATCAGCTCTCCTCCTCATACTGATAGTCTTCTACCTCTTAAATTCCGCCGCAATGTTGCCTCTCTTTCTATCTTCTATCGATATTTCCACGCTGACTGCTCTTCTGAACTTGCTAACTGCATGCCTCCCCCTCCCGGCCCCCTGCACTCGACTTTCTACTCATGCTCATCCCTATACTGTCCAAACCCCTTATGCAAGAGTTAACCAGCATCTTCACTCTTTCTTCCCTCACGCTGGTAAACTCTGGAACAATCTTCCTTCATCTGTATTTCCTCCTGCCTACGACTTGAACTCATAAGAACATAAGAACATAAGAACGCAAGAGTCTGCAAGAGGCCGGTAGGCCTGTACGAGGCAGCTCCTTTGACCCTAAGCTCCCGTGTATCTCTTTCAAGAGGAGGGTATCAGGACACCTCTCCTCCTGTATTTGATCTTCCTTTCGGCCACCTCTTTTGTTTTACTTTAGGAGCAGCGAGTAGCGGGCTTTTTTTTTATTATTGTTTTCTTTTTTTGTGTGCCCTTGAGCTGCCTCCTTTGTTGTAAAAAAAAAAAAAAAAATACGTGTTCCAACACTATTCTACCGTCAATTGTAACTTTATTCTGATTGGTGTATGTCATATAGTGGGCTGTCCTTGGCCCCCCGCCCCCTCAACCTCCTACATCACTACACCAAAATACGTGAAACAGCTGTTTTGTATTTTCATTTTACTTTCGCATGATATGCTTGGATTTTTTTATTTTTTTTACGTCGCGGCCTATTGCGCCGGTAGGCTTCTTTCCCGGTGGGGCCTGATGGTCGGCCCAAGGCTTCTTCCCGGTGAGGCCTGATGGTCGGCCCAGCCCATTCTGGCGCAGGCGAGTGTTTATAGTGGCGCCATTTTGTATTGGCTTATGCTGCCCTCCCGGAGCTCATCTTTAATCCTTGAATCTAGAGTCCGGGTTGATAGGTGGTCTTCTGGACAGCATGTGGGTAGTTTTAAGCCACTCGGCGGCGGCTGAAAAATCCCAGCTTGGTGGCACCGGTCGGGGATTGAACTCACGTCCTCCTGAACGCGGCGCCGTCACTCTGTCGACTCAGCCACCGCCTCCCCAATGCATTGTATGCATTGCAATTCCTGTATGCATTGCTACAATGCATAGTTACAGAGATGTGGAGGTGAAGAGAAACCTTCACACCCGACCACGCACAGGGGATAGGAAAGCATAACGTTTTGCTCACTGAAAGGGTTAAATGTTTTAGTCTATTCTCATACGGCAAGTTTCTCACCCCTTGAATAATTTCTGTCACCCTCCTCTGTACAGATTCTAACATCTTGATATCTATTCTGTAGTAAGGTGACTAGAACTAAACCGCATGCTCGAGATGCAGAACAAATCTTTTAAGGGTGCAGCAGAGAAAAGAACCAGATATAAAGATAAAGCTTAATCATATTTCATGATGGGTGCATTCATTTCTCTTTGTCTATTAGGGAGCTGCTCAGAATATAAAATAAGTTTATCACCATAGGATGTGCTGACTCACCATACCCCCCCCCCCTCCCCCGTTGAGTAATGTAAACGTGGCTGGTTGTGTTCGTAGAAATTTCTCTCCCTTCTATTTGGGTAACTCCGCGCGTGACGTGTTTTGTTTTGTAGCCATTAAAAAGTTGGTGGAAAATTGTCAACCGCTCTGAAAAAACTTTCTGCTGATCAGTCTGCTAATGCTAAATGTGGTAAATTTCCTGAGAAATTATTGATATAAATGTTAACATTTGGTTTATTACAAAATTTGTGAACTGGCTCAGAAAGCTCTTATAAACTGCATATCAAATTGCTCTGTTTTATTGTGCTAAATTCGAACATTTGGATGACTTTGCGCTAAGGCAAAAAATATCAAACAATGTATCACGAGTATGTGTGATTGATAGATAATTTGTATGGGGTCTGACAAACTGCTCCCAGCGCCAGAGGAAAACTTTCTTTGAACATTCTGTAGTAATAGGGATGAAAGGATAATATAAAACGGCAAGAGAGTAGAGCTTTAGGAAATAAAGTTGAACCTGGACAGTAGCGGAGCCGATAGACCCGTATTTGCAGTACTTCTTGGGACGGCGAGGGTTCCCGCGCGTGTTGTACTAAACTGTCTGATGCAATTTACGGGGAAATATTAGAATTGTTCCTGAACCGAATCGTAGGAGTAGGATCAGTAAGAGCAGTGGTGGTTGTGATCGTGACGGTGATGAAGGCGGCAGTCGTAGTCGTTATCGTTGTTGTTGGAGTGGTTGTAATGGAGCTGAATGTTCGCAAGCGTATAGTATTTTGCAACAACTACGTCGTTCCGGCCAGCCTCACTTCGCCTCGCCTTGCCTCGCCTCGCCTCGCCGGCCGCTCCTCGCCTGGTCGCTCGCCATGCACTCCGTCGCTCAGGCTCGGGTGGGCAGTTTTGATGATGTCCAGTGAATCGCGGCGCCACTCTCAACGTCGGCCATTTTTCTACCTTTTCGTGCGGTCCCGCCACGCATACTGCAACAACTTTATTATTATGTGTTTATGGTAGCTTTCTCCGCCCCTCGACGCCTTCTGGCCTTCAGCTCGGGCTCCCTTCAGCTTTTTCAGTAATCCTGTTAGCGTGCCTCTCCTCGCTGCCTCCTCCCCTCGAGCAGCGGTGAGTCGTGCTCCCTTCAGGAACACGCCCACTCACGCCCTTGACCCTTAGCAGCTTCGTCCTCCTCAGCCCTCGCTCTCCTCAGTCTGCCTCGTCCACTTCAGGCCTCAACCCTCCTCATTCCTCACGCCCCTCAACCCTCAGCCTACTTCTTCGCTCTCGCTGGCCTTATTAACCCTCGCCAGTCGTCATCAGCCTCCCCTCACCTTCCTTTCCAGTCCTTAGCAACCTAAACCCCCTTACTTGTCCTCCAGCGCCTCTTAACGCACCCTCCTTCGTCGTTCTCCAGCTTCCCCTGCTGCGGAAGCCCACTAAAAGAAGAGGCGCTGCGAGGTGGTAGGAAGGAAAGGGAGACGCGAGAAAGAGAGAGGAGTGAGCTGAGGGACGCAGGGACTGGGTGTGAAAGAAAGAGTTGGGGAACACACACATTAGGAAAATGATAAGGTCCTTTGTGTCTCTGTAATGTTTTCTCGCTCCTTTGTTTAATGACGTGATTATGTGGGCTTTTTGTTGGTATTTACTATTTTTTTCAGGCTTTTCTTTTTTATGTTTTTATCGGACTGCACAAAACTCTTTTGTGTGTGTGGGCTGGAGCGGGTGTGGCGGCTTATGTAATTTTGTGTGTGTGTGTGTGTGTGTGTGTGTGTGTGTGTGTGTGTGTGTGTGTGTGTGTGTGTGTGTGTCCGTCCGTCCGGGCTAGTGTATGGTCCTCATTTTTTGTCTCATTTTGTGTGTAATGTTCATTCTTGTTTCTCCCACTAAAATAATGTGGTTACTTAGGCCTTAAGGGGAAATTAGTGGGCGAGGGAGACGGTGATGGAGGAGGAGCGGCCCGCCAGCCCCTCCCTCCCCACACTCTCACCTACTTTATTTAACTTTTGCTCCTACTTCTTCCTTGTCCCTCAATTTTATCGCATCTTCTTGCATTCTATCCATTCATCTTTCTTCACCTTCCTTTTGTTTTCATTTTAATTGCGTTTTCTTGTTGTTTATTCATTTTTCTTACTTTATATATTGCTTTTTCTTCTACTTGTTCTTTTTCCCTCAATTTATCGCGTTTTCCTGCTTTCCATCCATTCTTTTACTTCTCTTTCCTTTTGTTTCCTTCACATAATTGTTTTTTTTTGTTTTCTATCCATTCCTCTTACTTTATTTTACTTTTTTCTTACTTCTTTTCCCCTCAAATTTATCACATTTCCTTACTTTTTATTCATTTTCCTTCCTTTTCCTCCTTTTGCTCTCCATTTTATCGCATTTACTTTTTTTCTATCCCCTTTTTCCTCCTCCTTCCTTTTGCTTTCCATTTTATTGCGTGTTCTTGTAGTCTATCCATTCCTTTTGCTTCTTCTTTTTATTTTCCATTTTATTGCATTTACTTGTTTTCTACCCGTATCCGCCTTAAGTGATGTGTCATTCTTCCCTTTATTGTGCATTATTAATTTTCCATTTTTCCTTCTATTTCTTCCTCCTTTTTTCTTCCATTTTATTGCATTTACTTGTTTTCTATCCGCACCCGCTTCAAATCTTCCTCTTCCCTCCTTTTATTTTTTCCTCTCCTCTTTTGTTTTCCATTTTATCACGTTTCGATGCTTTCTGCCTACATACGCTTAAATCCTTACTCCTTATTTTCTCGCTATCTTTTCCTTTTTACCTCCTATTTTTCCTTCCTTCTGTTTTCCCTTTTATCACGGTTTCTTGCTATCTGCCTACATCCGCTTAAATCCTTACTCCTTATTTTCTCGCTATATTTTCCTTTTTACCCTCTATTTTTTCCTTCCTTCTGTTTTCCATTTTATCACGTTTACTTTCCTCCTATCTCTCATTTCTTTTGTTTTCCCTTTTATCACGTTTTCTTGCTATCTGCCTACATCCGTTTAAATCTCTTACTCCTTATTTTCTCGCTATATTTTCCCTTTTCCCTTCTATTTCTCTCCCTTCTGTTTTCCATTTTATCACGTTTACTTTCCTCCTATCTCTCATTTCTTTTGTTTTCCCTTTTATCACGTTTTCTTGCTTACTATCTGCATCCACCTTTACTTTTCTCTATTTTTTCCTCCACTTTTTCCTTTCCTCTTGCTATAAGTTTCCTTCAGTTGGTTGTTAAATCTTTTCCTTCGAGCAACTCCATTCACTCCTGTTTATATTTCTCTTTCTCGTCTTTTTTTTTCTCCCGTCTCATTTTTCTTACCCTCTCTGTTCATACAATTCTCCCGTTCTCTTCTTCCCTCCTTTTTTTCCCTCCATCAATACCGTCTGTCCTATCATCTCCATTTCATTTTCTTCCAATTTCCTCCATTTTATTCCCATTTTATTCTCATTTTTATCACCCTTCCTTTCCATATATAAGTTCTCTCGTTCTCTTATTTTCCTCCCTTTTCTCTTTTCCTTCTATCTATACCTTTTGTCCTACCTACCGTTCTCACTTCATTTTCCTCCGCTTTTTTCTTACCCTCTCTTCCATTCTCCTGTCATTATTCCTTCACTCCTTTCTGCAATCATATATCGTAACTCTACCTCCATTCCACTCGATAACATTACTTCCACCTGCATTCCTGCCATCATCCCTCCTCTTGCCCTTTCTTCCCCTCCCTCTTTTCCTCCACACACACTATCCTGCTCCTGACCTTCCTTCCTTACCCTCCCTGTCCCCTCCCTCTTCCCCTCCACACACACAATCCCTTCTGCTCATGTCCTTCCTTCTTTCCCCTCCCTTCCCCTCCCTGCCTCTCCTTCTCCCCCTCCACTGCACTCCACCCCCCTCACCCACCCCAGTCACACGCACACAACTCACGTCCACGCACGCACACAGCTCTCCCAAAGTGGCGGTGTGACGTTTGGGCGCACACACACGCGAGAAAGTCACCTGCAGCTATTTCACAGGTGGACGTAACAATCCTGTGAAAATTATGATTGGGAGGTTGCATGCATACGTGTGGTGCAGCCAGGCAGGGAAAAAAACTTAACTGAACTGCCATCCGTATACGTATCGTCGACTCCCGTTTAATGAGTTAGCTGCCCGTTGAAATTGAACTGATAACTTTGTAGTATAACCTAACCTAAGTACATATCGCTTGTCAGATATACTTGTTGAGATAATAATTCGCATAGCTTTAACTTTCTTTCTTATAAGTTATGTCACTCGTTTTAATCCCTCTGATCTCGTGCACCCTTTAAAACCTAACCTATGTACCTCTAACCTGTCAAAAATACCTCTACCTTTGATAATTCACATATATCTAACCTCCTTCTTCGTAAGTTCATCATCTTTAGCAATCCCCCTGGTCTCCTGCATCTTGTAATCTTACCTATCGCCTGTCAGAGATACTTTTAGCTTTTAACTCACATGCCTTCGCCTTCCTTTTTTATAAGTTATCGTTGCATTCCCTCTGGTCTCCCCCACCCTGTAACCTAACCTACCGCCTGTCAGAGATACTTTTAGGTTTTAATTCGTACACCTTCGCCTATCTTTTATATAAGTTAGTTACCCGTTGCAATCCCTCCTCCGCCCCTCTCCCCGTCCGCGGCCGTAACTCACACTGCGGTAACTGGCGAGGGCTGGGTTGGGCTGGGTACGGCTGGGTCTGGTGGTCCGGCGTCGTAAGTCCTGTGCCCGCGCGCCAGCCATCCCGCCACCGCGCTAGCCACCTCGCCTCGTATCTTATTCTCCTAACTTACTACCAGACTTTCTTTTACTTCCTCCCCGACCCTCCTCCTCTCGGATCACTTATTTCAGCTCCCCCTTCCCTTCCTTGCCCCACATATCACTTCTTTTTCTCCCCCTTTCCCTGCCCTTCTCACATATCATTTCTTTTTCTTCTGCTTCTCTCCCCGCGTATCACTTCTCTTCCCTTTCCCTCACATATTACTTTTTTTCTTTCTTTCATCTTTCTCGAGCACTTATCTCTCGTTTATTAGACCATTCATCATCCCCTTTTGTTTCCTCCTCTTTCTTCCCTTTCCATCCCATCCCTTTTCTTCCCCTCCCGTTCCCTCCCATTGCCTCACTTCCCTTTCCTTCCCCCTTTTCGTTCCATTCCCGTTCCTTTCCCTTTCCTCCCTTTCCGTTCCCTTCCCATTCTTCCCTTCTTACCATCGTGCTCAGATCACTTCCTTCACTTCTTTTCCTATCTCAAAACTATCCCCTCCTCGTTCTTCATTCCGCCTCCTTCTTCATCGCTATTCTCCCCTTCTTCACCCCTTCAGTGGCATCTTTGCATTTCATTTCTCTCTTCACCCCATCCCCACACGACCGGCTCTCCCCCTCCTCTTTTACCTCACTGCTTTTACCTCCTTCCCAAGTGCATTCCTTCTCCTCCTCAATCTTCTTTCTAACTGACCTCCCCTGCTTTTGTACTCCTCCTCCTCCTCCTCCTCCTCCTTCGCATCTTCTTTTTCTCCTCCTCCCCCTCCTCTTTTTTACTTTCTCTCTTGCATTCCTCCTCCTCAGTCTCCTTTCTAACTTGTCTCTCCTTTCTCCTCCTCCTCCTCCTCCTCCTCTTTTTTTTATCTTCTCTCTTGCATTCCTTCTCATCCTCCTCCTCGTTTTTATCTTCCCCCTCCTGCTCTTGTGCTTCTCCTCCTCCTCCTCCTCCTCCTCCTCCTTCTCCTTCTACTGCTCACAAACTTCCCGCCCTCGTTAAAAATCTTCCCATAAAGTCTCTTCCGGCAAATAATATTGTTTCCCAAAGCGGCCCCTCCACCCTCACAACACAAATACCTCACTTTCCTCCCTCCCTCTCTCGCTACCTCTCTCCCTCTCTCCCTGTCTCCAACTTTTTCCTCTCCTTCCCTTCTTTCCACTCTCCTAATTTTGCTCCTCTTTCCTCTCCTCACCTTGTCCCTTCAAATTTTCCTCTCCCCTCCCTCGCTTTCTCTTTACCTTACTTTCCTCCCTCCCTGTCTCCAACTTTTTCCTCTCCCTCCCTTCTTTCCACTCTTCTAATTTTGCTCCTCTTTCCTCTCCTCACCTTGTCCCTTCAAATTTTCCTCTCCCCTCCTTCACTTCCTCTTTCTTTTTCCTTCCTTCCTTCCCTCCCGCTTTCCCTCCTTCCAACTTTTTCCTCTTCCTCCCTTGTTTCCACTCCCCTAATTTCGCTCGTCTTTCCTTTCCTCACCTTGTCCCTTCAAATTCTCCTCTCCCTCCCTCTCTTCCTCTTTCTTCTACCTTACTTCCCTCCCTTCCTCCTTCCAACTTTTTTCCTCTCCCTCCCTTCTTTCCACTTTGCTGTTCTCTCTCCTAATTTTCTTCTCTGTCTTTTCTTCATCTCTTCCCTTCATATTTTCCTCTCCCTCTCTCTCTTTCTCTCTCCTCTACCTTACTTTCCTCCCTCTCTCCCTCTTTCTTACATTTTCCTCTCCCTCCCTTCTTTCCACCTCACTTTTCTCTCTCCTAATTTTGTTCCTCTTTCCTTCCTCATTTCGTCCCATCAAATTTTCCTCTCCCTCCCTCTCTTCCTTTTTCCTCTACCTTATTTTCCTCCCTCCCTTTCTCTCTCTCCTTCCCTCCCTCCCTCCCTATAACTTTTCCTCTCCCTTCCTTCTTTCTTTTTTCCTCTCTCCTAATTTTGCTTCTCTGTCCTTCCTGCATCTCCTCCCTCGCATTTTTCTTCTCCCTCTCTTCTTCTTTCCTTGCTCCATCTCCGTCCTCAACTTTTCCTCTTCTTCTCCTTCTCCCTTCTTCCGTTTTTTTTCCTGTCTCCTAATTTCGCTGGATAGTTTTTCTCTGCAAGTTTTCCTCCTCCTCCCTTCTCTTCACTTTCTTTTCCTCTCTTCTTGCTTCGCTTAACTGTTTTTTTTCCTTTTCCTTCAACTCCTTCCTCTTATTTTTGTTTCTCTCTCCCTCCTTTCCACTATTTTTTTCCTCTCCTCGTTTCGCTTAACTGTTTCTTCATTTTCTTCATCTCCCTTCTCCAAGTTTCCTTCTGTCTCCTTTCTTTCTCCTTTTTTACCACTTCTCATCTCGTTTAGCCGTTTTTCTCTTTTTTCACCTCCTTCCTCTAACTTTTCCTCTCCTTCACTCCTCTCCTTTTTTCTTCCCTTCCTTTCCTTCAGTTCCCACCCTCCCCCTGCTCTCTCTCTCTCTCTCTCTCTCTCTCTCTCTCTCTCTCTCTCTCTCTCTCTCTCTCTCTCTCTCTCTCTCTCTCTCTCTCTCTCTCTCTCTCTCTCTCTCTCTCTCTCTCTCTCTCTCTCTCTCTCTCTCTCTCTCTCTCTCTCTCTCTCTCTCTCTCTCTCTCTCTCTCTCTCTCTCTCTCTCTCTATCTATCTCTCTCTCTCTCTCTCTCTCTCTCTCTCTCTCTCTCTCTCTCTCTCTCTCTCTCTCTCTCTCTCTCTCTCTTCCCTTTTTACCTTCCTCTTTCCCTCCGTCTCTCCCTCCTCAGCACTTTTCCTTTTCTTAACATATTCTTTCCCCTTCTTCCCCTTTTTTTCTCTCCGTCTCTCTCTCTTTCTCTCTTTGGTGTCATTCTTCCCTTTCTTTTCTCTTCTCTTTTTACTCTCCTTTTCCCCGTTTCTGTGTCATCAGTTTTTCTCTTTCCCCATCTTTCTCCCCTTCTTCCTTCCATCCCTCTGTTCTTCCCTTAACATTCTCCTCCATTCCTAACGTATTTTCCTCCCATTTCTCTTCTCCCTCCTCTTTCTCTACCCCTCGCGTCTGTGCTTTCCCTTATTATTCCTCTCTTCCTCTCTCTTTCTCATTCTTCCTTCCTTCCCTTTGCTTCCGTTTGCTTGAGAGAGAGGAGGAGGCAGACTAGAAGGAGACACTAACACCTCAACAATTTCCACTTTTCTCGTTTTTCTTTCCTCTTTCTACCTTCACCAATGCCACCTCTTCCTCACCTCTCTCCTATTCTTCCCTTCTTCATCAGTCTCCCCCTTCCCGAACCTCTTTCCTCTCCGTTTTCCCTCCCCCCTTCACCCACCCATCGCTCATCAGCCAATGCAAAAGGGATCTAACATTTGCGTCTCACGTTCACTGCTCGAGGGAATTCAAGTTTTTCCCTGAGGACGATATAGCAAGGTAAATTTACACCGCTATCAACCTTATGGAACGGCCCCAGGGTATATATACGGGGCAGGATAAGGAGAAGGAGGAGGAGGAGGAGGAGGAGGAGGAAAAGGAGGAGTTAGGGGAAAAATGACGAGGAGAAAGAAAATGAGCAAAAGGAAGAAAAGGAAGAGGGGGAGTGGAAGGAGGAGGATGGGAACGAGAAAGAGCAGGAGAAAAAGGAACAGAAGAAGGAGTGAGAAGGAGGAGGAGGAGGAGTTAGAGGAAGAGGAGAAGGAGAAAGAGTTAAAGGAGGTTAAGGAGGAGGAAGAGGAAGAGGAGGAAAGGGAGAAGGAGGAGGAGGAGGAGGAGGAGGAGGAGGAGGAGGAGGAGGAGACACTGATTGAGATATTGTTGAAAATTACGAGAAGTTATCTGGAAGAAATTGGGAAGACATATTGAAGATTAGTCGAGAGAGAGAGACACGGACACAAAAAGCAAGAGAAAGACTATAGATTTTTCACTCATTCTTCCTTAAACTCCTTCTTGCTCTCCTCCACTTGCTCCCAGTTTGTCCTTCCTCCTGACCTTTTCTGGGGTGTGCGTGCGTGGGAGGGGGGAGGGAAGGAGGGAGGAGGCATTGGAGACTTGGCACGGGCGTGGGTGTAGTGTCAGGGGGGTGGGAGGGTAGGGGAAGGGCAGAGGAGAAGGGGCAAGGGCAGAAGAAGTCGTATTTCAGAGGCGGGACGACACCCCTTCTTAGTGTGACCCGTCGTGGTGAAAGAACTGATTAGCATAGGGTGAGGAAAGGAGGGAAGGGCGGCGGCGGCAAGGGGGTTGGGGCGCAGGGGACAGGGGAGAGGCAGGGGCGAGGAAGGGGCGTCCGTAAATGAAGGGGAAAGAAATGAATGCTCTGAGCGGAGGAAGGGTAGAGCGAGGGAGAGCGCGCTGGGATCATATAGAGAGGAATGGAAAAGAAACACAGGAGCAAATATTGGAAAGACGAACGGAGTGTGTGTGTGTGTGTGTGTGTGTGTGTGTGTGTGTGTGTCTGTCTGTCTGTCTGTCTGTCTGTCGTGAACTTGTAATCTACCGAACCCTCTTATTTGCAGTTTTATCTATTTTTTTCATCCTCTGTAAATGATATGTAAACCCAGGCGCTGCTCTTCCTTGTATTTACCCTGCGATCCTATATGTTTAGCTTTTATTAACCGCTTTTTGTTTCTATTTTCGTTTCCACTTTCAGCCTAATTATCTTTTTTTGGAGACGTGATATTTCCGTTCCTTAGATCACAGCCTTCTCACATATTCTTCTCTATCTTTATTTTTGTTTGTCTAGTAATGTATGATATGGTTAGGAGAGGAGAGTTTGATTTTTAGTTACGTGTCTCGAGCAAATACAGATGCTATGGCTCGGTCAGGCTCGGCAGGACAGTGTACGTAACAGCTGCAGTCTAATTCCGTAGCTTCGGTAAGGCCGTGAGCGTTGGTGTGATCTTTTTCTGACTGCCTTTTGGGGACCACCGCGACCTGCTGCTGTTGTTCACGATCGGTATTACTTTCCTTTTCCCCGCACGCAAATTTGGATGTTGTAACCCGAAGCTCCAGTCCGGCGATTACCGGTATTAAGGGAATAGTAATTTTCACCGAAGATACGTATGAGGTGATTTCTGCTCGTGTAATTACTAAGCGTCACCTTTTGGTAGCGCATAAGTTTGGTCGCCACCCCTGCAACCACCGCCGCCGCCGCCGTGTTATATGTTAGGGCGGCGGGGGCGCTGCTGTCGGGGTCCCTGGCGTGGGTAGCGGCTGTTCTTCATGGCGGCAAGCTGTCCGCCCCGCACCTTAATTATCATACGGAATCGGAGACGAATGGTTTTGGTAAATATTCACCCGCGGGACCCGAGAATGAAATAATGAGACTTTAAGTGAGTTCAACGTGCCCTGAGCAGTTCCTTTGTTCTCTAATCGATGGTGGTGTGTGTGTATGTGGGTGTGTAGCAGTTCCCTAGACAGATGTTAGGTCACGCCATTAGAATATTCCTTCATTACTCCCGAGAAATGATGGTGATGATGAAGTGAATCACAGAGGGAGAAGAAGGCGAGCTGTGGCACTGGCGGTAAAGAAGAGATGTGGCGGCACTGGCGGTGGGAAAGTGGAATATGATACCGGCGGAGACGAAGACTGGGTGTGGCACTCGCGATGCAGAGGACGGCTGAAACCTGACACTAATGAGGACGAAGCAAAGATGAGGTACTGGCTATGGGGTGTGACACTGGTAAGATGAAACTGCAGTGAAATAATGAGAGCAGGAAAACCACGATTGGAACACTGACAGGAAGCAAATCGGGCTAGGAAGAGCAGTAAAGGAATTGAAGCTGAAGTGTGGCGCTGACAATAGATAGCTTAAGTGGGGGATAGAGTAGGAAAGCTTTGATGAGGCACAGAGTAACAGGGACGCCATGCAACACTTGAAATTGAGATGCTTGGTGTTGTGATACTTGTGGACACGAGGCTGCGGTGTTCCGTAGAGTAGGAAAGCTGGGGTTTAGCATTTGTAATAAAGGTGCTGGCGGTGTAGAACGGGCTAAAAGATTAACTCATGTCGAGAATCAATAACAGAAAGCTAGATCAGCTGTAATAAAGATGTTTGGGTGAAGAACGGGGTAAAGTATAAACTCGGGCACATAATCGATAACAGAAAGCTGGGTGAGGCGAAATAAAGATGCTTGAATGAACAACGGGGAAAAGAATAAACTCAGGTATAGAATCGATAACAGAAAGCTGGGTGAGCCGTAATAAAGATGCTTGGGTGAAGAACGGGGTAAAGAATAAACTCAGGTATAGAATCGATAACAGAAAGGTGGGTGAGGCGTAATAAAGACGAGGTGGTTAAGAACGGGATGGAAATGTAAACTCAGGCATGGAAAACAGAGTGCTGGGCGGGGCATCTTGTTGAAAAGCATTGGTGATAAGGAAGTTGAGGTGTGTTCTGCACTCATGAAGATGCCGATGAGATGAAGAGGCTGAGATGAGGCAGTGAACGGCAAAGTTATGATGGCCTAACACGAATGAAGAGAAGGCCGAGGTGCAGTAAATGGGTGTCTGGTAACGAAAGATGTTGATGAGATAACGAAGATGCTGATGAGATTACGAAGATGCTAATGGGATAAAAAGGGTGGGACGAGGCACTGAACGGCAAGGTTATGATGGCCTAACACTAGTGAAGAGGGGGAGGAGGCTGAGGTGCAGTAAATGGGTGTCTGATAACTGAACGAAAATGTTGATGATATAACGAAGATGCTGGTGAGATTACGGTTATGCTGATGCGATAAAAAAGGGTGGGATGAGGCACTGAGCGGCAAGGTTATGATGGCCTAACACTAGTGAAGAGGTGGAGGAGGCTGAGGTGCATTAAATGGGTGCCTGATAACTGAACGAAGATGTTGATGATATAATGAAGATGCTGGTGAGATTACGATTATGCTGATGCGATAAAAATGGGTGGGATGAGGCACTGAGCGGCAAGGTTATGATGGCCTAACACGAATGAAGAGAAGGCCGAGGTGCAGTAAATGGGTGTCTGATAACTGAAAGATGTTGATGAGATAACGAAGATGCTGATGAGATTACGAAGATGCTAATGGGATAAAAAGGGTGGGATGAGGCACTGAGCGGCAAGGTTATGATGGCCTAACACTAGTGAAGAGGTGGAGGAGGCTGAGGTGCAGTAAATGGGTGCCTGATAGAGAAATAAAGAACGCTGAGTTGTCACAGCAATACGCGCGGTGCCATTGTCAGAGCAGTGCCATTGTGTGCTGACAGAGTACACTTATCGCTTACTGTAATTAGGTTTGTTTGGCTAACGAAGTTTATGGTTACGCACGCACTGCTGAATTAATGAACACCTCCGATCATTATGCCCCTGACCTGCCTCCCTCCCTTCACTCCATGTCCTTTCCTGCATTTCCCCCCGACTCCTCCCCCTCTCCTCCCCAGCCTCCCCCTCCCCTCCCTGTCCTTTCCTGTATCCCACCTTTCTCCTCCTCCCCTCCTCTCCCTTCTCCCGTAGCCATGCCCATAGCCACCCCGTCTCTCAGTCCTTTCCCCCCTCTCCCCCTCACCCTCGTATTTATGGTTCCGCTCACAAAAATAATAAAAAACCGGCTAATTTCCGTACTTGGCGCTGTGCCAATCCGTCAGTCAATTAGAGAGAGAGAGTGTACTGTATGTGTGTATGTGCGTGTGTAATAATAATAATAATAATAATAATAATAATAATAATAATAATAATAATAATAATAATAATAATAATGATAATAATAATAATGATAATGATAACAATAATGTTAATAACAATAATAATAATAATAGTAATAATAATAATAATAATAATAATAATAATAATAATAATAATAATAATAATAATAATAATAATAATAATAATAATAATAATAGCAAAATAAATAGTAATAAGAAAAATATTTATAAAATTAGTAACAATTATATTAATATCCAAAAGGAATGTTGTTAATGAAATGTTTATATATACTTACCACATTTATGGCATTACTGTTTCTGTTATTCTTATATTATCATTATCATTAAAAAGTTATAAATATTAAAATATCATTATTATTATTATTATGTGTGTGTGTGTGTGTGTGTGTGTGTGTGTGTGTGTGTGTGTGTGTGTGTGTGTGTGTGTGTGTGTGTGTGTGTGTGTGTGTGTAATAGTAGCAGTAGTATTAGTATTAGTATTAGTAGTTGTAGTAGTATCATCAAAATAAATTCTTATTACTTCCATCGCTATCAATAGTTATTATAATGACACAATTAATCATAGAAGTACAATTTTAAGGTAAGAAATATATATATCACAATCCCTGCAATGAAGCAATGCAGTACACAAGATATGTCAACTCACTGGCCGGTGGGGCCATTGAGCGGGTCAGTGAGTCTGTTTGCCGGAGCCTCATTCGTTTTAATGATGTTTACAGCGTTAGTGATGGCGCTGTTGGTGTGTTTGAGTCAGCACTTTGATGTGTGTCAGGCTGGGGCGTGTGGCCGTCATGCAAGGTGGCGGCAGGAAAGCCAGGGAGGTAGCAGGGAGCGGAAGGAGTGGTAGGGAGGACTCTGCCGTCTCTCTGAACTCCTTGGTGGGCCGTTTGTTACTTCCAGACCAGGCTGGGGGGGGAGGTGTCACGGGTCCGGCACCTCAAGGGAAGTGCTTTAGTTGGAGCCCTGGATGATCGTAGAGGAGTTTTTCTTATTTTCTTTACGTAAAGTGAGACATACCTAGAGGCACACGAAGAAAGAAGGCCCAGCAGCGCACTGTTCCTGCAAAGTAAAGCGAAAGAATTTATACCACAACAGAGGAATTTCACTCAATTGCAGAAGTGTTTTGATAGTTCCGTCTTGGAATATTCTTAGCTTCACAGTACGAATAGAGTACGAGGTAGAAAACCCCTTTAAAAGCCTGGAATTGAAAACCCTTTGACTTGAAGCCGTTGGAATGAATGAACTACTTGAAGGAGGTGATGAGGTCATTGTCCCTCGGCTGGAGGCGACAAAGGTGTGCGAAAATAGAGGCAACAACAGAGTCCAGAGGGTGCTGAGAAACGATCCAGACGAGATGGGCTGTCTCGAGCGCCTCAAACCACGTATGTGCCTTGGTGAAATTC
>NC_066529.1:16582849-16622849 GCF_024679095.1 Eriocheir sinensis
TCTTTGTATCTTCTATCGATATTTTCATGCTGACTGCTCTTCTGAATTTGCTAACTGTATGCCTCCCTCCCTCCCGCTGCCCCGCTGCACGCGACTTTCTACTCATGCTCATCCCTATACTGTTCAAACCCCTTATGCAAGAGTTAACCAGCATCTTCACTCCTTCATTCCTCACGCTGGTAAACTCTGGAACACTCTTCCTTCTTCTGTATTTCCTCCTTCCTACGACTTGAACTCTTTCAAGAGAAGGGTATCAGGACACCTCTCCTCCCGAAATTGACCTCTCTTTCGGTCACCTCTTAAGATTATTTTTGTGAGCAGCGAGTAACGGGCTTTTTTTTATTATTGTCTACTTTTTTTGTGCCCTTGAGCTGTCTCCTTTGTTGTAAAACACACACACACACACACACACACACACACACACACACACACACACACACACACACACACACACACACACACACACACACACACACACACACACACACACATATGCATCACCCTGGACTCTGGAAACCCTCATGAACGGGCGTGATAAATTCTGAAATATTACGCGCCGTCCCCGGGCAGGCGAACCCTTTACACAGGCCTGCACAACTCAGTCTCAGTCCACCTAAACCGATCTGAATTCACCCAATCTACGAAGAGTGAAACATTTGCCCCAGGGAGAAGAGGGGCGACGAGGAGAGAGAAAAAGAGAGACAGAGAGAGAGGGGGAGAGTAAAGGGGGCGAGATCTAGAGGAGGAGGAGGAGGAGGAAAAGCAGGTCAGGAGAATGCTTGCACTAAGGGTCGAGGGAGGTAGAGAGAGGTAGGTTCGTAGGAATGGAGGGAGGAAGGAAAGGAAGGAAGTGGTATATATGCGTGTGTGTGTGTGTGTGTGTGTGTGTGTGTGTGTGTGTGTGTGTGTGTGTGAGAGTGTGTGAGAGAGAGAGAGAGAGAACGAAAGAACAGAGAACAGAGGAGTGTAAGTTTAATGGAAAATGGGGGAAGGTAAAATAAAGGGCACGAGAGAGGCGAGGAGGACGGAAGGAAAGAGAAGGGAACAAGAGAGAGAGAGAGAGAGAGAGAGAGATAGAGAGAAGAAAAAAGAAAAAAAAGAATGGAAAAAATGAGAAAATAAGAGAAGAAAACAAGAGAGAGAGAGAGAGAGAGAGAGAGAGAGAGAGAGAAAAGCTTTGGCAGCTATCTAACATCACCGACTGAGAGCAAAAATAAATAAAAAAAGGTGGTTCTCGAATTTTCATCGTGTAAAAATCAAATCTTTTCTTCTGTTTGTTTCTGTTATTCATTGATTTTGGCATTTATCTTCCTTCATATCGTACTTTTCAATACTTTTTTTCTTTATTCTCTCTCTCTCTCTCTCTCTCTCTCTCTCTCTCTCTCTCTCTCTCTCTCTCTCTCTCTCTCTCTCTCTCACTGTATCTCTGGTTTTCTCGACATATTTTGAAGATTTTTACTCGGAAGTGTTTTTTTTTTCCCTTTCTGCAGTTTACTCAGAGCTGAATGTTTCTTTTGAAGTGGGTATGATCCGTATCTCTGTGAATGTGTTTGTTTGGCTGTGTGTGTGTGTGTGTATGTGGTTGTGTGTGTGTGTGTGTGTGTGTGTGTGTGTGTGTGTGTGTGTGTGTGTGTGTGTGTGTGTGTGTGTGTGTGTTAGCAAGCAAGATGAGAGCTGGTGTGTATAACGGATAGATAGATAGATTGACTGAGAAGTAGATATAGATAATTATTTCTACAAACATATATACATCGTTTCATTTATCTCTGTTTATTCTTATATCACTTTATTTAACCTTCAATTAATCTATCCATCCATCCCTCTCATCCTCCTTCCTTCTCCTTCTATCTGACATCCATTCACCCATATTTTTCTGTCATACGAAATTCCACTCATATGCAGTCCGTCATCCATCAATACACTCATTCATCATTCATTTATTTATTTCCTTTTTACTCATCAATCGTATTCCTTCCCCCTGCCTTTCAAACATGTATTTAAATGCATACACGTGTGAATACATGCAGGCATACGTACATACATACATGCACGTCCATATAGACATACATTCACACATAAGGACTTTTAGATTTCGATACATACATACATTCATTCATATAGACATACAAGCACACAAGTACGCTCATACATACATACATACATACATACATACATACATACATACATAAAATGATAAATTGTTAAACATGTTCGTTGTATTAGCTCTGTGAAACGTTTCTTAATTCCTCTAACTTTATTTTTCATCACTGTTATTGCCATGCATGAGTCGGTTCTCCACCTGACAATACATTATGCATCTAAATTATTACTGGAGGACTTTTCTCGAGGTTTCCTTATTCAATCCCATTACATTTTTTTTTTCTTCTGTTTTCCTTTTCGTTCAATTCACATCCATTATTCAGGTCCCCGCAGCGGGCAGTGTTGTCTTGGCGGGGTGCGGAGCTGCTTTACTTTTCTGGCTTCCCCTTCCGTCCGCGCGAGGGGCGAAGGGAAGGAAGAGAGCGAGCAAGTATTCTAACAAAGATTCAAGAACATGGCAAGTCGGTCTGGTCCGGTCGATCCTAAAGCACGTACTAGAGCACACACTGAACGATGGTGACAAGGAATGAACGAGTGCTAAGGAAAGCATTCGTAGCTTCTTCTAATGATTCAACGTGTTTTCGCACATTTCCTCATCGTTACTGGCCTCATCAATCCTAAAGTGGTACGTAGAGCACATATTGAACGGTTGCGGCAAGGAATAAGAACATAAGAACATAAGAACATAAGGGTCTGCAAGAGGTCGGTAGGCCTGTACGAGGCAGCTACTTTGAACCTAAGCTCCCGCGAATCTAACCCCACCTAATATCGCTGTCCATGAATTTATCTACTCTATTTTTGAATGTGACAATTGTATTGGCACTCACCACGTGACTGCTAAACCTATTCCACTCATCCACCACTCTGTTCGTAAACCAATTTTTGCCTATGTCCCTGTTGAATCTGAATTTACCCAGTTTAAACCCATTAATATACGTGTCCTACCCGGTTCTCTTACCAACAAAACATTATTAAAGCCCTTCATCCATTTATAAACCTCGATCATGTCTCCACGCACCCTTCGCCTTTCTAGAGAATGCAAGTTTAACTTTTTGAGTCTTTCCTCGTACGGCAATGAACGAGTACGAAGTAAAAACACGAAAACAAATGACTCGACGGGCTTTCGTAGAATTCCATCGATGCGGTTTGCGACGTCTATACTTTGTGGAGGGGGGGGGAGTTCATTAATCACTCAGCGTTAAGTAAACAATTGAATGTTTAATGTGGAAGCGAATAATCTCACTACACTTGAGCCATTCTCACTCTATCTTTCCACTTTCTACTATACGCAGGGTTGATCGAGTTGACTTAATGAATAAAGATTGTAAGGTATTTGGAAAAACATCAATAGGAGTATATGTATTCTTTCTGTTACCTTCATTCGCACGTTCTCGCATTTGATTTTTGCGCTCCTCTTCTTCGTCTTATTTTCGTGTTTAGCCTCGTTGCAATCCTCATCATTATCTGCCACATCCTCGTCTTCAGCTTCTCTCGTGACTTCTTGATTTTCCACTTTCCCTCCTCCTCCTCCTCCTCCTCCTCCTCTTCTTCCTCCTCCTCGCAGTGCCTTTTCCCCCATTACGACTCCGAATGTTTCCTGTTCGCCAAAGTTCCCTTCATAATCGCCTGTTTCCGCTGCTTCCCAAATGACCTCGGCCAGATTTTTGCTTGCAGATAAATTGCTTCACTTCCTCGTTTGGTATGTGGTGAGGTTATTGATTAGCGTTGTAACTCTTCTTGTTTTTAATCATTCTTATCAGTCTTCTTCTTCTTCTTCTTCTTCTTCTTCTTCTTATTATTATTATTATTATTATTATTATTATTATTATTATTATTATTATTATTATTATTATTATTATTATTATTATTATGTCATGCTAGGGAGCCTCGCTATGCTTGCCCCAAACTTGGTGTTGAGGGGGATTGGCAGTTGCTGTTTATTGTTATAGTTGTTGTAGTTTTTGTGGTTTTAGTTGCTGGAGCAGTAGTAACGGTAGTAGTTGAAGAAGCAGTTAAAGAACAAAAAGTGGGAGTACATCATCATCATCAGTAGTAGTAGTAGTAGTAGTAGTAAGAATAGAAGTAATAGTAGTAGTAGTAGTAGTAGTAGTAGTAGTGGTAGTGGTAGTAATAATAAGAGGTGCCATCATTGATTCTGTCCGTCTTCCCTTATTAAATAACCTTCCATTTTCATCGTAATATTTGTTGTTGTCTTGCTCCTGTACGTCAATTCTCGGGGTTAACATACGATAGTAATCTCCTCTCAACGTTAGGTTCATTAATTTACTTTTGTTTCTTTGGCCACGGAAGCGTCTGGTGTCTGTCGGCTTTTCCCTTCTCTAAATATTGCCCTGTGATGCATGTCTTTCCTTGTTTACTGGTGCGCGGCGGTCAAGGTCTAGATATTCATAGCGGTCAAGGTCTCTTCCGGCGCTGCCCTTCCTCTTCAGCTCATAAATCTTGTCGAGTGATTAGCGTTTCTCTTTCCCTGCCTTGCTGCGCCGTCCAATAAGAAAAAGCTCACTACGGTCAAGGTCCGTCTTCCGGGTCTTTGGGCCGTATTTTAAGACTCCATCGCTTCTCACATCAACTATTTCTAAAGGTCAAAGAGGGGATCAATCTCTTTTTCATGAGTGTTTTTTAAGGTTCATGGCACAGAAGAAGGGACAAACTACCACCATGGTCATAAAACTACCCCAGGAAAGGCCTACAGCTCCTACGAAAGCCATGTCAAATATGTGAACTTGGGAGACGAAATGTTTTAAAATACGACCCTTTCTCTTTCATACGCAGCCAGACCGCACGCCTGCCCTCCCTCGTGGTCAGCTGGCGCGCCGAGCCCCGAAGTATCGTCCACTGAATCAGTCTCATGAGATCTCTGAAGACACTTGGTCGTAACTCAGGGTAATGGCCGCCGAGGTAGCAGCGCGGGGCCCCTTGATGGTCCACCGTGACCCTTCCAGCCACTCTCAGGGCCCAGCCTCGCCGCCGGGGCTCCTCAGACGGTCCATTCCTTCTGGCCGCACGTTCATAACCTTCATGCCGCCGTTCATTCATTTATTCTTTCATTGATTTATGCATGTTGCGCGCACGCACGCATACACACACACACACACACACACACACACACACACACACACACACACACGCACACAGATGTCCTCCTTACTGTTCTATTCTCTTCGTTGCTTGTTGACGTTTTCATAATTCGTTTCATATCCGTGTTTGCCAATACCAGAAAGAGCCAACCTTTCCGTGTGTGTGTGTGTGTGTGTGTGTGTGAGAGAGAGAGAGAGAGAGAGAGAGAGAGTGCGTGCGTGCGTGTGTGTTTCCTTTCCCTCGTTCCACTTCCTCTCTCTTCTTGTTTCCCATTCCTTCCACCTCGCATCTGTTCCCATTCCTTCCTCTTTTCTCCACTCTTCGCCTCCTCTATCCTCCACCATCCTTCTCTCCATACCTCGCTTTATTCATTTTCTCCTTTTTTATCCTGCTTTTCATCATAATACATGCAATATGTACGCGAGAGAGAGAGAGAGAGAGAGAGAGAGAGAGAGAGAGAGAGAGAGAGAGAGAGAGAGAGAGAGAGAGAGAGAGAGAGAGAGAGAGAGAGAGAGTAATCGAGCACCACCCATTGATCAAGTACAAAAAGTGACCCCACCACAGCCTATACAAGCAGAGAGAGAGAGAGAGAGAGAGAGAGAGAGAGAGAGAGAGAGAGAGAGAGAGAGAGAGAGAGAGAGAGAGAAAAAGGGGGAAATTCGTTGACCGCATTCGTCATCCATAATTTATATCGAGGTTTTATTTTTTCATGTTCCTGTATTTTTTGGGGGGAGCTATTCGACCTTTTTTTCTAATTTTTTTGCCTCTACGTTTTTTTTTCCAAGCGCCAGTTCACTTTCGGTGGTGTGGGGAGGAATGATCAAACATACACAAAAAAATATGGGGGAAGGGAAGTAGGAAGGGAGAGAGGGAGGAAAGAGTGAAGGGAAGAAGGAGCTAGAAAAAAAAAAAAGAGTTCATGGGAGGGAGAGAGGAAGGAGGCGACAGATAGGAGAGAAGAGGGAGGTAGAGATAGCTGATGAGAAGAGAGGAAGGGAAAGAGGAAAGATTAGAGAAAGAGATGGCGGGAAGAGAGGGAAGAATGGAAGGAGAGAAGATTAGAGGAGGCTGGAGAGAGATGATGGAGAGAAAGAGAGAGAGGGAGGGAGAGAATATAAGGAAAATGACGTAGTTGGAGAGGAAATGTTGGAAAAAGAGAGAAATAGAGCGAAAGGAGAATAATGAAGAAAAGGAAGAGGAAGTGGAAGAAGAACATGATACAGAACAAGAGCAAGATGTAAGAATAAAGTAAAATGTAAAATAGAAGTAAAATAGAGTAAAATAAATAGAGGAAACGTAGAAAAAAGACGAGAGAGAGGAGTATAAGGGGAAAAAAGGCAGGGTAAGGAGGAGGAATAAAAGAACAAAAAGAGGAGGAAGTGGAGGAAGAGTAAAATGTAGAACAGCAACAAGATAAAGAATAATAAGAAAAAAATACAATAGATTAAAGAGAGGAAATAAAGGAAAAGACGAGGGAGAGAAGGAGTATCAAGGAAGAAGAGACAGGGTACGAAGATGGAGTAGAAGAAGAAGAGGAGGAGGAGGAGGAGGAGGAGGAGGAGGATAAGAAGGAATTAGAAGAGGCTCAGGTGCCGCTTGGGAGCCTAAACTGATGAGTACATTGAACGATATTATAGGCATACACACACACACACACACACACACACACACACACACACACACACACACACACACACACACACACACACACACACACACACACACACACACACACACACACACACACACACACACACACACACACACACACACACACACACACACACACACACACACACACACACACACATACACGCACACGCCTGTAGGAATATAGGTCGGATGATTCTTGAGTAAACAAACAGAGATAAAAATGCTGTTAACCCATCCGCTGCGATTGGCACGTATTTCGCCTTCACTGGTAGCCTTATAACATATACTCCCAGGTCTTTCTCTTCCACTGTGGTGGATGCCCATGTGGCATTGGTGTGCTGGATATCCTCTCCCAAGGTGCATGACTTTACATTGTTTTTCATTGAATTGTAGAAGCCACTTTTTGTTCCATTCCTGTAGCTTGGTGATGTCTTCTGGTTGGAAATCCGTAGTCAAGGCGTTAAGCCTCTCCTTACGCCTCCCCTTCTCTCTCTCTCTCTCTCTCATTGTTATTTCTCTATAAAATGAAGACAAACTTTTGAATACAGAAGTCAATTAGAAGAAAATAAATTGAAGGGAAGGAAAAAGAGGAAAACAAAGCTGATGAGAAAAATCAAACTCCGACACGTGTGGAAAATTTTATTCCTCCCTCGAATATTAAAATTGCTGGTGCTTGTTTGTTTGTGTGTGAAGGAACGTCGAGAGGAGGAGGAGGAGGAGGAGGAGGAGGAGGAGGAAGAGGAAGAGGAAATGAGATTGCAGAATATTTAAAAGCCATGAATTAGTGTAGATAAAGACAGTGGAGAGAGAGAGAGAGAGAGAGAGAGAGAGAGAGAGAGAGAGAGAGAGAGAGAGAGAGAGAGAGAGAGAGAGAGAGAGGTCGTGTAGGGTCACAGTATTTCACCTTCATTAGTGCAGAAACCTGACCTTGACGCGCTATCTCTCTCTCTCTCTCTCTATCTCTCTCTCTCTCTCTCTCTCATTAAGGTTGTGGTCTTGTCTAATTTCATGTTTGTGAAAGTTCCTCGCTTCCTCCTCTTCCTCCTCCTCCTCCTCCTTCTCCTCCTCCTTCTAATCCTCCTCCTCTTTCTTTTCTTCCTCGTCGCTCTTCTTGGGAATGTTTTTTTCGTTTTTTTTTTTTTAATCTTGCTTCTCCATCATCAACAACAACATCATCATCATCATCGTCGCCTCTCCACTCAGCCGCTGGCCTTTTGATCGCTCCCCTCTTCTTGCTCTTCATCATCAGAATCCATATATCCAGCATGAGGCATTTTTTCTCCGCTTCTCATTTTTCTTTGCTTTCCGTCTCCCCGCCCTCTTGCTCTCTCTCGCTGTGTCACTGTTTGCTCATTACCTTCGTTCTCCTTTCGGCGCTTTCTCGGCCCCTCCATCGCTTTATTTCCTTTCCATCAGCGTCGTAAAAAATAAAACTTTCTAATGAGATTTCCAGTCACAAATTACTCTCTCTCAGGTTAGCAATTCTGTCCCCGCCCTCCTCCTCCTCTCCCTTCATCTGTTTTTTTTCTTTTTTTTCTTATCTCCTTCTTGCAGCTTTTTCTTGTTCCTTGTGTTCTCCTGCCTTCCTTTTTCTCCTCCTCTTCCTCCTCCTCCTCCTTTTCCTTCTCTTGTTTCTGGTCCCCCTCCTCCTCCACTTATTTCTTTCCTCCTCCTCCTCATCAGCATCTTCTTCCTGTTCTTCCTCGTCTCTTCTTTTCCAATCACCCTCGTTTTTATTCTCTCTCATGACCTCATTGCTTCCTCCAAATCCTTCTTTCCCTTCGCCAGGATTCAAAAATATTGTTGATCTGTATATAATGTTTACAAGCAAAGGTTCCGCGCTTGTGTGTTGGGGGAAGGGGGGAAGGGACGGGAGAGGGGAGAGGGGTGGAGAGGGGGGCAGGAAGGCAACGATAGTGGAAGGAACAGGAAGAGGAAGAAATGGAGGAAATCCCTGCAAGATAAAGTAGTGACAGCCGCCAACAGCCAGAGCCTCCTCCTGCCCCCGCCATCCCACCTCCACCACCACCACATCCACCACCACCACCACCACCACCATCACTATCCTCACTCTCATCTTATGCTACGCCTTGTATTTCTTTCTTTCTCTTTTTCTCTTTTCCCTAATCTCTCCTTCTTCCCTTTCTTCGTACTCATTTTATTCTTCCTCATTGTATTTCTGTCTTTCTTTCTCTCTTTTTCCCAACCTCTCCCTCTTCCCTTTTTTCCTTCCCATTTTATGCTACCCCTTGTATTCCTTTCTCTCGTTCTCTCTATTTTACCCAGTCTCCCCCTCTTCCCTTTTTCTTATCCATCTTATCGTACCCTTTGTATTTCTCGTTCTCTTTCTCTCTCTTTTTTCCAATCTCTCCCTCATCCCTTTTTTCTTTCCCATGTTATTCTACCACTTGTATTTTTTTCTTTCTTTCTCTTCCTCCCATGCTCTCCCTCCCTCTTCCCTTTTTTTCTTTCCCATCTAATGTTACTTTTTTGTATTTCTTTCTCTCTTTCTTTTTCCCAACCTTTCCCTCTTCCCTTTTTTTCTTTCCCATCTAATGTCACTTTTTTGTATTTCTTTCTCTCTTTCTTTTTCCCGACCTTTCCCTCTTCCCTTTTTTTCTTTCCCATCTAATGCTACTTTTTTATTTTCTTTCTCTCTTTCTCTCTTTTTTCCAACCTCCCCCTCTTCCCTTCTTTCTGTCCCTCTGATGCTACCCCCTTGTATTTCTTTATCTTTTCTGCATCTTTTCCCACCCTCTCCCTCTTCCGTTTTTTTTTCTTCCCAATCTTTCCTTGACTTTCCACAAACCCTTTTTCCATTCTTTTCCTCCCATATCCTCCTTCATTCTCCATTCTTCCCCACTCCTCCCCTAGAGCACACAATAGACTTATACTCTTTCTTCCCTAATTCTGTCCCAATCTTTCCCTCACCAGCCACAAATTCTCCTCCCATGTTTTTCCTTTCATAGTCCAATCTCATTATTCCCCTCTCCTCCCTAAAAGCCCTTTCCCCATGTGTCTCCGCCTATACCTATTCAACCTTTTTCCCCTCTCCTTCCTAAGCCCTCCTTGGCCTTCCCTTAGTCTCCCCACAAAATGTTTTCTCATCCTTTCCCTTTCCCATGTGTATGCCCTTAAACATCCGAGTAATGTTTCTAATGTTCCTTCCTCACCTCACCTTCAATCTCCGCTCTCCTCAGTCCAATAGGAGGAAGAGTAAAATGTAGAACAGCAACAAGATAAAGATCAAGTCCTTTCATCCCTCGGTTCCATATGCTCTTAACCTCAACCTGCGTTCTATTTTCTTCTTTAGTGTGTGTTCTTACCTCCTCCTTCTCCTCCTCCTTCTCTTTCTCATCCCTTTCTCTCCCCTCCTTCGCCTCTTGTTCTCCCTAACCTACTTTATCCTTTTTGCCACGTCACCTCCTTCATCTGCCTTGTCCCGTATTTTATATTTGTTTTGCTCCTCCTCCTCCTCCTCCTCCGTTCTTCTTCTCCCTCCTTCTCTTTCTCCCCTCTCGTAATCAGGTTCTTCTCTTCCCCTCCTCCTTTGTCCTCTCCAATTAACCTCAGCCTTTCTGCCCCATGCATTCACTTCCTCCTCCGCCTTGCCACGTATCTCATAGTTGTTTTCTTTCTCCTCTTCCCTCCCCTTCCCAGATCCTTGTCTTTCCTCTTTCGCTGTCTTTCTCGGTCAGTGCCACTTTTTGCTTCCTCCCCCACCCACTGTATCATATGAAGCTTCCCCTCCTCCTCCTCCTCCTCCTCTTCTCTTCTCTTCTCTCTCCCCACCGATATCATTCTCTTGTTCTCTATCCTGTTTCTCCCCAACTGACTCCATCTTTCCCGCCTTACCAGATCCAAGTTCCCCTTTTCTCCCTCCCCACCCGTATCGTTCTCTTGTCCTCTGTCCCTCTCCTTACCAAGTGGCTCCGTCTTTTCCACCTCGCTTACTTTTCCACCACACTTACGTTCTCTCCTTTCCCATCATATCCACATCTTCATTCTACTCTTACTACTAAACTACATCTTCTCTTCACCATCACTATCTATCTCCACTAATTCCACCTGTCCATCCCTCATCACCACCCTAACTCCACATCACCATTTTCATCCCTCAGCTGCACTTCCCTCCACACCTTTTTACTTCACTCCAAATCTCCACTTCATTCTTCGCCACCACCTTTACCCCTCACCCCCACTTCACTCCACACCTCCACTTAATCCAGCTTTATACCTGCTGATGTTTTTTGTTTCTTTGTTTGTTTGTTTTTGGTCTTTGTTCAAGTTTTCATTGTTGTGTTTCGTGGCATTAGTTGATACTTTTTGTCATGCCATGAATAATTGATTGATGTATTTTTTTAAACTTTTCTGTTCAACATTTCACGTTTTTACCACCTGACGCGAGATTCTGATTTTGATTTTTTTTTTCACTCGTTGTACACATGAAAAATCTTTATTTTCGGTGACCCAACTGACCGGATTGTATGTTATTTTGTTTCTTTTTTGTTTAATTAGACGGAACACACACACACACACACACACACACACACACACACACACACACACTGAACAACACATTAGATAAGGAAAGCCAACACAACAACGCAAGGACTTTGTAATCGAGATATTTTCCTCGCAAACCTGCTATTGTGTAAGACGAGAGAGAGAGAGAGAGAGAGAGAGAGAGAGAGAGAGAGAGAGAGAGAGAGTAAAAATTTCACCTTGGTTCAGTGCCTGGAAAATCTAAAATAGGAGTGTTCGTTTATGCCTCCCTTTAGCTGCCTGCAAGGAGGAGGAGGAGGAGGAGGAGGAGGAGGAGGAGGCCGGCAGACAAGGAATGATATAAGTAGGGAAAGAAAACAAGAGAATAAAAATGAGGAAAGGAGGGAGAAAGGGAAGAAAAGGAGGAGGTAAATGTGAAAGAAGTAGAAAAAAAAAGAGAATAAACGAAGAAAGAACGAAGGGAGGGAGGGAGGAAGTGAGGCTGAAAATGAGCGGAGGGGAAAAAAATAGTGAAAAATAAAAAGGAAACGGGAAGAACGAAGCAAGGAGAGAGGGAAAGAGGATAGGATGGGAGAAGGTTAAGATGAAAATGAACGAAAGGAGAAAAAAATGAATAAGAGAGGAAACTAAGAGAAAGAAGAATAGAGGGAGAGAGGGAGGGAAGGAGGGAGGATGAAATGGATGAAGGAGATGGAGGAGGAGGAGGAGGAGGAGAGAGCCCCGCTGGATAATGGATGAACCAATATTAACCTCCCTTTAACTCACCCTCCTATGACTGCTTAATATCCGCGCCCTCCTCACCCCCTCCCTCCTCCCTCACACCTGCCTCATACCTGCCTCATACCTGCCCTCTTCCTCTTCCCTTTCACCTCTCATTCTTGCGTCTTCCTCACCCCTCTCTTCCTCCCTCACACCTACTCCCTTATACCTGCTTTCCTCCTCCTCTTGCTCCTCCTTCCTCACATCTCTCATATCTGTATCAACTTCCCTTTTCCTTCCTTCTTTACCCCTCATGCATAAAAAAACGTCACACTCTCAGTTACACTCCCCCTCTTCCTCCTTCTTTCTTTCTCTCTTCCTTCCCTTACCTCCTTTCTTTCCACCTTCCTTCAATACCTCACACTTGCTTTCTCATACCTCTCCTCTCCTCCCTCCATTCTTCCCTTACTTCCTCCCCTTCCTTCCTTTCTTCACTCCCTCCCTCACACCCTCTACTTCACCTTCTCCTTGACTCCTCTCTTACCTCCTTCACCCACTCACTTCCTTTCCTCCTTGGCGCACACCTGGTCTGTCTTCTCACCTCTCTTGCTTTCCTCTACGCCTGTTCACACACCTATCCGTCTCCCCTACACTCTCTCTCTCTCTCTCTCTCTCTCTCTCTCTCTCTCTCTCTCTCTCTCTCTCTCTCTCTCTCTCTCTCTCTCTCTCTCTCTCTCTCTCTCTCTCACCTGAACTTCATTATACTCTTTAGTGTCTCTCTCTCTCTCTCTCTCTCTCTCTCTCTCTCTTCTGGTATTTATGTGTTTATGTTTATTTATTTATGTTTATTTATTTATTTATCTACTTTTTTGTGTATATGCTTTGTCATTTGAAACGTTATTTGCTTGCTGTTGTTGTTGTTGGTGGTGGTGGTGGTGCTGGTGGTGGTAGCAGCAGCAGCAATAGTAGTAGTAGTAGTAGTAGTAGTAGTAATAGTAGTAGTAGTAGTTCACGTTCCTGTTTTTTCACGTTCAATCTTCATTTATTTCTATGTATTTTTTTCTTTTCTTTTTTCTTCTTTTTGTGTGTGTTCGATCCTCTTGTAATTGTAACCGTCCCCTTCATCGTCCTCTTCCTCCTCCTCCTCCTTCCCCTCCTCCTCCTCCTCCTCCTTCTCCACCTTCTCCTTCTCTTCCCCTCCTCTTTCCTGGCATCACTATCATTACCTCCAATCTTTATCATCATCATTTTAACCTATCCTTACATTCGTTTATTCTCTCTTCCTTCATTCTCCGTCTCACCACCTACTCCTCCTCCTTCTCCTCCTCCTCCAACTCTTCCTCCTTCTCCTCCTTCTCCTTCTCTTTAATTCACCGTCTTAAATTTTACCGAGAATTTCCTCCCCAAACCTTTCCCTCCCTTGCATCGCCTACCTATTAACTCCCCATCTCTCTCTCCCCACCCACCCCATGATGTAGTGGCTGAAGGCTCACTGTACTGTACTAGTGGATCCCGGTTCGAGTCCCACCAACAACCCTTGCTCAAGCTGCCGAGTGTCGTAAAGTCACCCAGGCGTTCCTCGTTTAGTCCTTGCTTGGGTGATGCCGTTCCGTGCGAGGGAAGACCGGGTTTAGCCACCTGTGTTGTTTGCTTTATATTCTCCCATTGAAATAAATACGAACACTGTATGAATAAAAATAGAAAGGGACTCAGGTGATGTAGCAGTCGGTTTACATAGCATGGCGAGGTGTCTTGATACTTCCCTCTCGATAGCGTTCATGTCGTAGGAAGACGTATACACGGACACGGGAAAGCTGACATACGCTAACTGACAAGCAACTGAAGCATGGCGTGGCTCTGACTTTTTTATCGTCAACTGTTCAAATATCGCCCAGCAACAATGGATAGGCCTAAGGTATTCTCTAGGAGCTTTGAGTACGTTTAGTGGCGCAGGCGTGGGGCTTAATTGGAAGATGTATGACAGAGAGAGAGAGAGAGAGAGAGAGAGAGAGAGAGAGAGAGAGAGAGAGAGAGAGAGAGAGAGAGAGAGAGAGAGAGAGAGAGAGAGAGAGAGAGAGAGAGATCAAAACTAGCTAAACCTTCACTGAGACAGGCAACAAATGGACAACAAAAAGAAAATTCAAACGAAAACAATCGGAGGAGAGTCTTCGGTAAACATACATGGAAGGAGAACACACACACACACACACACACACACACAGGTAGACAAACAGGTAGGTATATAGCTGTAGTTGTAGGGAGTCGCTGAGAGAGACTTCCATTCCCCCGAGCGAGGCATCTTACGTAAGGGTCCTGTTGGTTGTCTCTTCACATCACAAAGCAGCAGTAAAGAGGGACTTGAGGCCAGGAAAAAGGGATCTAAGGGCCTTAATAGAGGAAGCTTTAGCCGGGTCGTCGCTGAAGAGAAAGAGGAGGAGAAAGAAAGAGAGGTAGAGAGAGAGGAAGAGAGAGAGAGGGAGACACAGATTGGAGATGAGGACAGCAATTATACGTGACAAAGCAGTCTTATTAAATTGAAAGAACGGCCTACTTACAACACGACGGCCATCAATGCTAGGCCAATAACACTGGAGAGAGAGAGAGAGAGAGAGAGAGAGAGAGAGAGAGAGAGAGAGAGAGAGAGAGAGAGAGAGAGAGAGAGAGAGAGAGAGAGAGAGAGAGAGAGAGAGAGAGAGAGAGAGAGAGGTCATAAAAAAGAGAAAAGAAGAAATAATCAATGACGGAAAAATAAGGAAAGATGCAACAGAGATATAGGGACGGAGGAAGACACTAAGAGTAATGAGAGTAAATACGAGTAGGAAAAAATACAGGCAGAAAGAGAGAGACAGAGATGAAGAAGGAACTAAAGGGAGGAAGGAAGAACGAGGAAATAAAGAAGCTATTTACATAAAGGAGGAGGGGAGGGAGGGGAGGAGGAGAGGAGGAGGTGGAGGAGGAGGAGGATAGTACATTAAGGCTCAGGTAAGCTAGAAGGATGTGAGAGAGAGAGAGAGAGAGAGAGAGAGAGAGAGAGAGAGAGAGAGAGAGAGAGAGAGAGAGAGAGAGAGAGAGAGAGAGAGAGAGAGAGAGAGAGAGAGAGAGAGAGAGAGAGAGAGAGAGAGAGAGAGAGAGAGAGAGAGAGAGAGAGAGAGTACCTACATGGTGTGCAAAGTAAGTACCTCTGACGTCACCCGCCTGAGGCCTCTGACGTATCTGTGGCGTCAATGGCGACTTCTACTTTTTATACACGGGAGATCCAGCTCCCTTGTTGTGGCCGTGACGTCATAAGCGGAAGGGAATTTAAGGGGGAACTAAAAGGGAAAAAGACGAGGACGGAAGAGAAGAAGTGTAGAGGGAAGGGAAAAGAAGTAAAGAAAGGTGGAGAGAGGAGAAGAAAAAGAAGAATGAGAGCGGAAAGGGACGTATAAAGAGAATGAAGGGAAATGAAAAAGGAAGTACATGGAAGAAAGTGGAGGAAAATAAGGGGGAAATAATGTGAAAAAGAAAAAAAAGTTGGGAAGGAAAAGAAGGCAGAGGGAAAGAAAGGACGCATAAGGAAAAGGACGAGAAAGGAGAATGAAGAAAGGCGAGAAAATAGAGTGAAATAACGAGAAGAGAAGAAGAGGGGAAGAAAGAGACGAAGGGAAAGGGAAAGGATGTGGAAGGGAGAAAAAAGAAAAAAATATGTAGGAGAGAGAGAGAGAGAGAGAGAGAGAGAGAGAGAGAGAGAGAGAGAGAGAGAGAGAGAGAGAGAGAGAGAGAGAGAGAGAGAGAGAGAGAGAGAGAGAGAGAGAGAGAGAGAGAGAGAGGATGAAAGAGTGAGAATTAAAGTGAGAGAGAATATGTGTGTGTGTGTGTGTGTGTGTGTGTGTGTGTGTGTGTGAGTGTGCGTTTGCGTGTGTGCTTGTGTGTGCAGAGAGCAGAGGTGAAGAGCGAGAGGGGGACATATAATCCAGCCTAACCCACAGAAACGGAACGTAAAAATATAAAAAAATATGCCTTAAAAACCGCCCGGGAGAGAGTGAAAAACAAAAAAGAAAAAAAGAAAATGGAAAAACACACCCTCCGTTTTCCTCTCTCCTCCCTCAGAGAAAAAAAAAACACGTACACTTTAAAATAAAAAAAAAACAGTAATAGAAACAAAAGAATGAGAAACGTTTGCTGGTTTGAATTCAGATGTGAGAGTCAGTGTAGTTACGGTGATTTTGTTCGTTTTTATTACTTATTATTATTATTGTTTATCTCTTAATGTATGTATGTATGTACCCTTCACAAGCCTTTTATTCACCCTCACCGTCCACGTGCTTTCTCTCTGTATTTCACCTCATTTTGTAATACAACTTCTTCCCACTTGATAATCTCGTTTTTTTGTTGTTGTTTTATTATTATTATTATACACAGATTATTACATTTTCCATTCCATCACAAACGCTTCATTCATTACCACACAATTTTTTACTCTCTCTTTATCCTCCTTTTTCTAATGTATATTATTCCTCAGTTTATAATATGTTTTTTTTATGTCATTATTACTACTGTTATTATTACGATACATATTTTTATCAGCTTTCTCTCATTCTTCTCACTAATCAAAGGCTCATTAACTTCAATATCTTCTTTAGACACACAAACTACAGACAACAAAGCACAAGGCAAACACACACACACACACACACACACACACACACACACACACACACACACACACACACACACACACACACACACACACACACACACACACACACACACACACACACACACACAACCTCCTTCCATCCCATCCCCCACACGTGAACTCTCTCCCCACCCACGCACCCATCTCCCATTCACCGTCTTCCCCCCCTCCCTACACACAACCGTCCCCACCCATCCCCCATACACCTCCCTCTCCCCCACACACGACAGAGCTGCATTATGTATGAAAGAGAGAGTGATGTGCGGAAGGCTGCTCCCATATTCACAAGATTTAAATGTGTGTTTACGAGCTGGAGGGGTGACTCGCGAGGACTTACATACCCTGACGAGGACGGGCCAGACACACAGAGCGATCAGGGACCAGGAGGAAAGGGAGGAAGGAAAGGAGGGGGCGGGGGAATAGGGTGAGGAGGAAGATGAAGAAGGAAGGAAGGAGAGACTGGAGAGTGAGGAAAGGTGAGGTGCATGAGCGATAGGGGACCAGGAGAAAGGAGGAGGAAGAAGATGAAGGAAGGAGTGAGAGAGACGGAAGGTGAAGTGCATGAGCGGGACAGACATACAGAGCGATCAAGAACCAGGAAGAGGAGGAGGAGGAAGAGGAGCAGGAGTAGATGGAGGAAGAAGATGAAGAAGGAAGGAGAGAGAGTAAGAGAGGGAAAGTAAGGTTCAAGAGGTACGTCTGACCGGGATAAGAGAGAGGGAAACATGGGGAAAAAGAGGGAGGAGGAGGCTGAAAGAGAGAGAGGACGTGAGGAATGAAAGAGGAGAGAGAAAGAGGGGGAAGAGAAGAGAGACTGAGGGCAAGGGAGTGAGTGAGGAGTGATAGAGAGGAGTGATAACGCTTGCGAGGGCTGAAAAAAAGGAAGGAGGTAAAGGAAGACGAGATTGGAGAAAAGAGAGAGAGAAAGAGAAAAAGGAGGAAAAAGCGTCTGTAAAGGAAAGAATTCAGAACTGAGAAGAAAGGGAGAGAGAAAGCAGACGCATGAAAAGGGGATAGAGGGGAGGAAAGAACGTGTGAAGAAAAGAATTAAAGGGGAAGACGAAAGAGAGAGAAACGGAGAATGTAAACGAGAGGAAGAAAGGAAGATGAAAACGAAGAAAAAGGAAAAAGAAAATAAAGACCGCGAGAGAAAATGGTGCGAGTTAAAAGATAATTAGGAAAAAGAGGGAAAATAAGGAAAGGCGAGAAATGAAAGGAAAAAATAAAAGAAAGTGAAGGACAATAAGTCGAATCGAAAAAAGAAAATGAGAAAAAGAGGGAGAATGATGAAGACAAAGAGAGCAGGTTAAAGAAACAAAGAGGAGGACGAATAGAAGGAGGAGGAGGAGGAGGAGGAAGAGGAGGAGGAGGAAGAAGAGGAGGAGGAGAAGATGGGCTATAGTCGAGGAAATATGAGAGAAACCTTCAAAATAGTGTACCCTATTGGAGAGAGAGAGAGAGAGAGAGAGAGAGAGAGAGAGAGAGAGAGAGAGAGAGAGAGAGAGAGAGAGAGAGAGAGAGAGAGAGAGAGAGAGAGAGAGAGAGAGAGAGAGAGAGAAGAAAATAGAGAGAAGGAGAAAAAGAGAGAGCAAGCACATAAAAATAGTTTGTGTTACTGGAAATGAGACTGTTTGGAGGCCTCCTTATTTGTCTGCCTGTCTGTCTGTCTGTCTCTGTTGTTTTGGCGGGAAGAAGAGGGGAGCAAGATGGAGGAGGGAAAGGCGGAGAGGCAAACACGGATGACAGGAAGGAGACAGGGTGATGAATCGAGAGGAAATGAGAGAGAGGGAGAGGAACAAACAGACCGACACAGACCGTATTCCTTTTAGCAGCGGTGGTCGTGGTAGTGCTAGTGGGCCGTTCTAGCATTGGTGGTCGTGGTAGTGCTAGTGGGCCGTTCTAGCATTGGTGGTCGTGGTAGTGCTTGTTGGTGGGAAGAAAGAGGCCAACAGAGACCGCATCCGTTCTAGCACTGGTGGTCGTGGTAGTGCTAGTGGGCCGTTCTAGCATTGGTGGTCGTGGTAGTGCTAGTGGGCCGTTCTAGCATTGGTGGTCGTGGTAGCGCTAGTGGGCCGTTCTAGCATTGGTGGTCGTGGTAGTGCTAGTGGGCCGTTCTAGCATTGGTGGTCGTGGTAGTGCTAGTGGGCCGTTCTAGCATTGGTGGTCGTGGTAGTGCTAGTGGGCCGTTCTAGCACTGGTGGTCGTGGTAGTGGTAGTGGGCCGTTCTAGCATTGGTGGTCGTGGTAGTGCTAGTGGGCCGTTCTAGCATTGGTGGTCGTGGTAGTGCTAGTGGGTGGGAAAAAGACCGCATCCGTTCTAGCACTGGTGGTCGTGGTAATGGTGGTGGTTGAGCTTTCATCGATGCCGTATTACAAAGACAAATCGCGGTATAAATAACGGACTCGCAATACAACGAAAGAATGGCCGTAGCGTCGTGGCTTCACACTTATCAATAGGGCCAGTACTAAGTCTTCCCTGAACCACCCTAGTGACTTATGTGTTTTCTGTTGCGTCTGACCTTCCCGACCCTCCGACCTTCCTTCCTTCCTTCCTTCCTTCCGTCCGTCCGTCCTTCCTTCCTTCCTTCCTTCCTTCCTTCCGTTTGTCCGTCCTTCCAATCCTTACATTTCCTCTTCTTGTTTGTTTGTTGTTGTTGTTGTTGTTGTTGTTGTTATACATAGGAATATACATTGGAAGAACAGACACCAGAAGACCTATCTGTCTATGACGAGGGTGTCTGTTTACTACCACTACTACTAGTAATCTAAGTATGGTAGGACAGGACAGAATAGATGAAGGCTCCTCCCCACCCACCTCTCCCTCCGGCAACGTGTCGGCAGGAAATAGTTAGAAGGGAACACCTTTAAGGAAGAAAGTTGTTGTTGTTGTTGTTGTTGTTGTTGTTGTTGTTCTTCTTCTTCTTCTTCTTTACAACAAAGGAGACAGCTCAAGGGCACAAAAAAGTAAACAATAATAAAAAAAGGCCCGCTACTCGCTGCTCACAAAAAGAATCCAAAGAGTTGTTGTTGTTGTTGTTGTTGTTGTCCTTTACGCGTCACTCGCATTTTTTTTTTTCCATAATAAGGAAAGCAGGTAGGAAGTCAGGAAGGAAGAAAGGACGGAAACAAGGAATGACGAAGGAGAAGAAGGAAGAAAGAAATTACAAAAGAAAGGAGGATAAGAAAGATAAAGGTAGAAAGGATCCAAAAAGAAAGGAAAGATAGACGGAAGAAAGGAGGAAAAGAGGGAAAGAAGGAAAAAAGGAGAGAAAAGAAGGGAGGTCGAAAGGAAAGAAAGAAAGAACCGAGGGACGAAAGGCAGGGTGGAAAGTCAGGAGGTCAGGAGCAACAGTACCAACACTCGACCTCTCAGACACACAGTTCCGGGGGCCAGCGAAGACTTATGGTTCCTATCGATAGCGTTGAGCCTCGCAGCTATTCTTCGTGTATTACCGCTCCGTTATTTATGCCGCCACTCGTCATTATATTGCGGCGCCGATGAAAGCTGCACCACCACCACCATCACCACCAGTATTGCCATAACCATCACCACCATCAGCACCCCCACCACCATTATACCACCACTCATACTCTCTCTGGTTAGGTAGTATGGAAGCAATCAAGCAAAATATATTTTTGTAATGCATCATGAAAGTAGTAAATCTCAACCCACTTCCAATTAATTCTGTCTTTGCTCCATAACTTAAAACCAAACAAGATTTTCCTTCACTCCCTTCTACCCACCAGGAGGTTTAGCTTTGCCACACCCCAGCCATTCTCACCAGGCACATGGGGAGACCACTTCACCCCTACTTAAGAATCTCATAACCATTCTCCTTGTAATCTTGGAGAATCCATTACATATGTTAAAATTATTTCAATTTATTTTACTTGGCTCTTTAGTCATTTGTAGAAGTATTTAATTATAAATTTTATTTTCTATTAATTGACGATTGACTCCTACAAAAACAAGCTCGACCGTCACTTCCTTCACCTTAATATTAACTAGAGTTGAAATGCAGCGTTTTGGAGCCTTCTGATTAATGTAGAATCACTTAGGTTTAAGGACAGACCACCTAGTCTGAACCATGGGGTCTGTGTGGTCTGATTTTCTATGTAAATCTCTCTCTCTTTTTTCTGCTTATGCCTCTTTCATTGGGGAACCGGGGGATTAATCCTCCTATGGGTCCTGCGTCCCTGCTCTATGATGAGCAGTCAGTCCAGCCCCTGATGTGGGGTGGTTGGGGGGAGGGGTCTGCCCCCCATCCCTCTAGAAAACCTACCTAAACCAAAAACAAATTAAAAAGTAGAGGTCGGGGTCGAGGCGCGAGCCTCGACCTCGATCAGATCTTGCTGGAGGACCCGACCGCGCGGCAGGCTTCCACGATGCATCCGCATTCGGGGAACCTGCCGTCAGTGACGAGTGCTGGGCAAAGCCTACAGGACCTCTGCACTCCGAAGAAGGAGGGGCCCCTTAGCCCCTCTTTTTGTTTTGGGGGTGGCCGGGGTGGTGCAGAGGCTGCGCCCGCCCGCAGAACCAGGCCTGGGGTTAACCTTCGGAGGGCTCTGCGTGTGGCTCCTGGAACGTCCGGAGGCTCTTGGAAGGCTGAGGGTGGACATAGCGGCACTCTGAGACAAGGAGGCCTGGCAGTGGCGAGATCAGTAAGGAGGGGTACACCTTCTACTGGTCCGGCATGAGCAATGGCTTCCATGTCAGGGGGGCTATGGGCATCTCCAACCAACTGCTGCCATTGTTGGTTGAGGCTGCTCCGGCTGATGAGCGTATAATGCAAGTGAGGCTGAAGCTCACACTGGGCTTCATGTCTTTTGTTGCAGTGTACACTCCTACTGAGATGCGTGAAACTGAAGAGAAAGAGATGTTCTAAGCCAAACTCGACTCCGTATTAGACCAGTGCCCTCCCCGGGACACACTCATTGTCCTGGGGAACTTAAATGCTACTACTGGCACTGACAGGGTTGGCTACGAGCTATGTGTTGGTCCCCATGGTTCTGGTACCAGGAACATCAACAGCTCTCTCCTCCTGAATTTCGTAAAATTCAGGAGTAACTGCGGGTTCCTGGTACCAGAGACCAGAGCTGCACCGCTGGACTTGATATAGCAATGCTGAAGGGGTAGCTAAGGAGATTGACCACATCCTCGTAAGTACTCGTTGGAGGATCCTTCAGAACTGCAGGGTTTACCGGAGTGCTGAGTTCTTTGCAACTGACCATAGGCTTGTTGTTGCAACACTCAAGCTTCATGTCAGGTCAAGAAAAATCTCGAGATGCAACAATACTGTGTTCCATCTCGTGAGGGTGAAGAACCTGGCATGTCCTCAGGAGTATGCAGCGACAGTCTCAAATTGGTTCGATGTGCTCGGCACCCTGGAGGACCCTGTAGAACTGTGGGATACCTTCAAACGTGAGACTCTGCAAGCTGCCAAGGAGTGCATTGGAGAGCGCCCGAGATCTAGGAGTTGCTATGCCTCGGTGGAGACGCTGGAGAATATTGAGGAGAGCTGCGCTGCCAGACTTACTGGGAATCAGGATCAATACAGGGCTCTGTCGCGTATGACTAGAGCTCTCCTGAGGAGAGACAAGGAGAGGTATGTCAGGGGTCTCACTGAGGAAGTCGAGGGCAATTTAAATGCGAATGACCTCCGACCTGCTTACCGAGCCCTGAAGAAGCTTCGCTCCAAGTCTCCCTCTCAGGTGAGCGCTATCCGAACAGCTGACTGTCGGACATGGATGGGCAGAGGGTTAGTTGGGCTGAGTACTTTGAGCAGCTGTACATGGCGGACCCTCCACGTGGGCAGCTTCCAGTTGCTGGGTTGCCGGTGGCGGATGCTGATCCACCCATTGACGAAAGCCCATCCTCTCTGGCTGAGGTCAGAGAGGCTGCGGCAATGTTGAGGGGTGGAAAGGCACCTGGAACCTGTAATATCAGTGCGGAGCTGCTCAAAGCTAGAGGTGAGGCCATGATCCGCGGGTTGCAAGCGGTCTTGAATGCCATGTGGCAGTCCGGTACCATTCCTCCTGACTAGAAGAGGGGCTGGTCGTCCCTATCTGGAAAGGGAAAGGGGACCTACAGGACTGCAACAACTACCGTTGTATTACACTGCTCAGTGTGCCGGGCATGGTGCTTGCCCACCTGTTGCTGATGCGAATTCGCAGCCACTTGCTGAAGATGCAGAGACCTGAACAGTCTGGGTTC
This sequence comes from Eriocheir sinensis, assembly GCF_024679095.1. Taxonomy (NCBI): domain Eukaryota; kingdom Metazoa; phylum Arthropoda; class Malacostraca; order Decapoda; family Varunidae; genus Eriocheir; species Eriocheir sinensis. The sequence goes on from NC_066529.1 coordinate 16,605,798, forward strand.
ACGCCTGGTAAGTCAACAATTGACCGTATCCTAACGCTTCGTATACTGGTGGAGCGCCGACGTGAGTTTCGACAGGTGATGCTTGCAGCCTATGTCGATCTCAAGAAGGCGTTTGATTCAGTGCATCGCGAGGCACTCTGCGATCTTCTGCGACTCCGTGGGATTCCTGCGAGGACTATTGGTTTGCTGACTGGCCTGTATTCTGGGACAGAGAGTGCTGTGAAGTGTATGGGGGGCTTGTCCAGCTTCTTTCCCGTGAATGCGGGAGTGAGGCAGGGTTGTGTCCTTGCCCCATCGCTTTTCAACACTTGTATGGACTGGGTACTGGGCAGAGCTGTGGACCAGAGTCATTGCGGAGCATCCATTGGCAATACTAGGGTCACTGACCTTGTTTTTGCATATGATGCAGTAATCCTAGCGGAGTCACTGGAGGTTTTGGTGATGGCTCTCGAGGCACTGCACGAGGAGGCGAAGCCCTTGGGACTTCAGGTCTCCTGGGGCAAGACCAAGGTACAGGTGCTTGGAAACTTGCTATATGAAACAGTACAGTCTGTTCATGTGTGTGGCGAGTCCGTTGAGATCTCAGAAAGTTTCATGTATCTTGGTAGCGTAGTTCATGATAACGTTGAGTCTCGCCGGAAAGTCTTACGGCGGATTTGCCTAGCCCACGGTGTTATGGACTCGCTCAACACGAGTATATGGCGTTGTCGATACCTGTGCAGAAGGACAAAGATCCGGATCTTCAAGTCCCTTGTGCTTCCTGTCTTACTCTATGGTTGTGAGACATGGACACTAAATGGGGACTTGGAGAGGCGGATTGATGCCTTTGGTAATAAATGTCTAAGCAGAATCATGGGATATCGCTGGAATGACTTTGTGTCAAACCGGCGACTACTCCGTGAGACTGATTCGACATATATTACCTGCATAGTCCGTCAACGCAAACTCCGGCTATACGGGCACGTGGCACGTTACCCTGAAGCTGATCCTGCTCATCGGGTTGTCTCTGTAAGAGAAAATCCTGAGTGGAGGAGGCCAAGGGGACGCCCACGGAGTTCGTGGCTTGAGCAAGTCGATAGATCCTGCCGGGAAGTACTCGGGTTGGGAAGGGGGCCTGCAAGGAGACTCGCCCGGAGGGACCCCCGGGCTTGGTGTCGTAGGGTGGGCGAGGCGTATGCCCCCATTGATTGATTGATACTACTATATTCTACCACTGCTATCTTCCCTAACAGGCCCCACCCACCAACACCAGAACCCCCACCACTACTAAACCACCACTACTGCTACCATATACTTACCCTATTACTAACCCTAACAGCCCCCACCCACCAACACCAGAACCCCCACCACTACTATACCACACCACTACTGCTACCATATACTTACGCAAAGACTATCCCTAACAGCCTTCTCCCACCAACACTAGAACTCCCACCACTACTATACCACCACTACTACTACCATATACTTACCCTATTACTAACCCTAACAGCCTCCTCCCGCCATCACCACCACCAGCATCACCACCACCACCACGACTACCACTACCTTCCCAAACAACTCCTTCCCACCACCACCCCAGGAACAAATACTACCAGCACTATCACAATCTCCTCAACCACCACCCTACCACTATCCCTAAGAGCCCGCCTCCACCACCACACCAGGAACAAACACTTAAACTACCACCACCACTACCAATAATACCTCCACCGCCACCAGCATCACCGGAACCTTTACCACAACCACAATTAATATTAACCACAGTAACAAGAGCATGAACAGCAATACGTTGTACTAATACTAATACTATCAAAACACCATTGTTACTACCAGCTTACTACCACCGCCACCACCAGCACCAGCAGCAAGGCTCTTTCGATGATTTATAGCACTTACAAACCATTTCAGTAGCAATCACTATAGTCTTAAATCATCACCACCAACACCAACACCACCACCATCACCACCACCACCACCACCACCACCACCATCACCACCACCATCACCACCATCACCACCACCACCACGACCACCACCACCACCACCACCACCATTATCACCACCACCAAGACCATCATCACCATTACCACCACCACCAACACCACCTCTCTTGCCTCGCCGCTGCCGTCTCCTTGTAGAAATGGAACAAAGGGAAAATAAAAAGAAACGGTACGCTTAAATAATGAGGTTCTTTCTACCTGAGGAACACCTGACAGGTTACTTAATCATACTTATTACTACCACCATCATCACCACCACCACCACCAACACACACACCAACACCACCACCATCACCACCATCACCATCACCACCATCATTACCACCACCATCACCACCATCACCATCACCACCACCACCACCACCATCACCACCATCACCATCACCATCACCATCACCACCATCATTATCACCACCATCACCACCACCACCGCCACCACCATCACCACCACCACCACCACCATCACCACCACCACAACCACCACCATTACTATCACCACCACCACCACCACCACCACAATCACCACCACGCAACCCTTACATCGTTTCTTACTCCATCCTAATCACCACCACTACTACTACTACTACTACTACTACTACTTTTTTTACAACAAAGGAGACAAAAAACAAAGAAAAACAATAATAAAAAAGCCCGCTTCCTGTTGAAAGAGTTCAGGAGTCATAGGCAGGGAAATACAGATGAAGGAAGATTGTTCCAGAGTTTACCAGGGATGAAAGAGTGAAGATGCTGACAGTATAGGGATGAGCAAAATATCGATAGAAGATAGAAAGAGAACTGCGCGGGGAGAAGAACTGGCGGAGACGATACAGAACGCCCAACCTCGAGTGGACAGGACAGGTTGTTATGGAAAGAAGATCATTGATGAATAACAGGAAGAGAGGGTGATAGGACAGAGTCCTGTGGAACGCCACTGTTGATAGGTTTAGGGAGATAGAACGGCCGGAAAGGAAACTTGAGATAAAGGAACAGAGAGAGGGATAGAATCAGAAAGAGGGCAGTTTAGAAAGAAAAGACTGGTGCCAGACTCTATCGAAGGCTTTCGATATGTCTAGCGCAACAGAGAAAGTTTCACCGAAACGGCTAAGAGAGGATGACCAAGAGTCAGTTAAGAGAGCAAGAAGATCGCCAGTAGAACGCTCCTTGCGGAATCCATACTGGCGATCAGATAGAAGGTTAGAAGTGGAAAGGTGCTTTTGAATCTTCCGGTTAAGGATTGATTCAAAAGCTTTAGATAGACAGGAAAGTAAAGCTATAGGGCGGTAGTTTGAGGGATTGGAACGGTCACCCTTCTTAGGCACAGGCTGTACAAAGGCATACTTCCAGCAGGAAGGAAAGATAGATGTTGATAGGCAGAGACGAAAGAGTTTGACCAGGCAGGGTGTCAGCACAGAAGCACAGTTTTTAAGGACAATAGGAGGCACTCCATCAGGTCCATAAGCCTTCTGAGAGTTGAGGCCAGAGAGGGCATAGAAAACATCATTTGGAAGAATCTTAATAACAGGCATAAAGGAGTCAGAGGGGGGATGAGTAGGAGGAATATGCCCTGAATCGTCCAGGGTGGAGTTCTTACAGAAAGTTTGAGCGAAAAGTTCAGCTTTAGAGACAGATGAGACGGCAGTGCTGCCGTCAGGGTTAAGGAGAGGAGGGAAAGAGGAAGAAGTGAAATTGGAGGAGATATTTTTGGCTAGATGCCAGAAGTCACGGGAAGAATTAGAAGAAGCAAGGTGTTGACATTTTCTATTAATGAAAGAAGTTTTAGTAAGTCGGAGAATAGATTTGGCACGATTCCGGGCTGAAATGTAAAGATCAAAGTTAGCGGGAGTTCGAAGGCTCTGGAACCTTTTGAGAGCTGCCTCTCTATCTTTAATAGCACGTGAACAAGCATGATTGAACCAAGGCTTTTTAGCATGGGGAGTAGAGAAAGTACGTGGTATGTATACCTCCATTCCAGAGACAATCACCTCTGTGATGCGCTGAGCACACACAGATGGTCTCTCTCCTGGAAGTAGTAGTACTACTACTACTACTATTACTACTCCTACTCCTACTATGCTACTACTACGACTATGCTACTACTACTACTACAACTACTGCAACTACTATTACTACTACTACTACTACTACTACTACTACTACTACTATTGCTGCTGCTACTACTACTACTACTACATAAATGATACCTCCACCCATGTTTATTTTCCCGACACATAATCATGGAGGGCTCCATAGCTTGGAGGTCATTAGCCCCAGCTCTGTTCGCTAATGACTGTGGCATCCAACCATATCACTAATACTACCTGACACTAAATCACCCATCATCTAGTACGTTTAGATCCCCCTACTACTACTACTACTACTAGTATTATTACTACTTCTACTACTACTACTATATATATATATATATATATATATATATATATATATATATATATATATATATATATATATATATATATATATATATATATATATATATATATACCTGTAGTTTTGATGAATATTGATAAAGTTTTATATCAATTAATTCTTACATTTCTAGAGTCTAATAGAATTAAGAAATAGATGTCAATGTATGTGCTATAAATATTAATATTTGTGTGTGTGTGTGTGTGTGTGTGTGTGTGTGTGTGTGTGTGTGTGTGTGTGTGTGTGTGTGTGTGTGCCTGAGAGTGCTCCAGTGTGTCTGTGCATATGTTCTTCAGTTTGCATTTACAAAACAATTTGGACGCGTCAGCTAACGTATTTCTCCTGTCTCCCGCAGCCACGCCCGACGGTAGGTGGAGCGGCGCCCGGTGGAAAGACTGACAACCTGGGCCAGTCTTGTTCCTCCCGCCCTGGTGTATGTAGGAAAGGGAAACGTAAGGGTAGAGGAGGAGAAGGAGGAGGAGGAAGGATAAATGATAGAGGGAAGATGAATGACTATAGGAGAGGTAAAAGAAGGATAACAAATGGGTCAGCGGTGGAAAAATAGGAGGAGGAGGAGAAGGAGGAGGAGGAAGAGGGGGAGGGGGAGGAGGAGGAGGAGGAGGAAGAGGAGGGGTTAGAAAGGTTAAGTTAGGAGGAGGAGGAGGTGGTGAAGGATAAAGAACAAAGAGAAGGAAGAATAATGATAGAGGGGGAGAAGGAAGAATGCAAGAAGAGTAAAGAAGAGGAAGAGGAAGAGAAAGAGAAGAGGAGAAGGAGGAGGAGGAAGAGGAGGAGGAGGAGGAGGAGGAGGAGGGAAAACTAAGGGTAAGGAAGAATGATGAAAGAGGAGGAAGAGGAGGAGAAGGATCAAGGGAAATGAAAAACAAGTTAGAAAGAGAGAGAAAAAGAGGAGGAGGAGGAGGAGGAGGAGGAGGAGGAGGAGGAGGAGGAGGTATAGACAGAAAACAAAGAAAAAAAAATACTACATCGATAAGTGATTGATGAAAAGATAGAAAGAGAATTGACAAGAAAGCTCAGATACTAAGTAGATTAATATTCTTCTTCCTCTTTTATTTATTTTCCCTTTCTTCCTTTACTTAGCCTTCTTTTCTTCCTTTACTAGCTTCCTTTTACCTTCTCTCCCTATTCTCTTCCTTTCCATTATTCTTCCATATAATTTTTTACTCTTTTATTATTCAAGTTTTCTTCCGTATATCCTCCTCTTCCTCCATCTCTTCCTCCTCCTCCTCCTCCTCCTTGTCCTTCCCTCTCCTACATTATTTATTGCGTGCCAAATGAAAAAAAAATCTTATTCATATTTTTTTCTCCCTATTTTCCGACTAAATTATGAGCTTTAATCTACTTCTGGCAGCCATCACCTCCATCATTCTCTCTCTCTCTCTCTCTCTCTCTCTCTCTCTCTCTCTCTCTCTCTCTCTCTCTCTCTCGTCCTTGTCAACCCCAATTACACACAGATGTAAGATGGATTGCCTAGTTTCACGTTTCTCTTCATTAGAGGGAGTGGCCGAGCGAGCGAATTGAGAGAGTGAACGAGTCGAACGAGCGAGGGAATTGAGACAGTGAACGACCCAGCAAGAGAGCCATCAAGTGTGTGTGTGGGTGGGTGCGTGCGTGAGTGTGTGTGGAAGGGTCTGTGCAGCACGTCAGTCTGCCAATCGAAATCCTCTTAGCTATGGCGGAGAACCAATCAGAATGCATGTCTTTTTAATGCCCGTAAGTGCGATTGAAGTGCCAGTGTCGGGGCTTGACCAATCAGAACGAGAGGAGGCGTGAGGTGCAGGGCGAGGCTCGATTATGATTGGTTGGGTGTCACTCTACGGGGCTGGACCAATAGGAACGAAGGAGTTTGCGATGCTTGATTGTGATTGGTTGTTTGTCAGTCTATGGTCGTCTCACAAGGCGTGGGTGTAAACTACGTCTTATTATTAATGGAATGGATGAAATTTTCTCTCTCTCTCTCTCTCTCTCTCTCTCTCTCGTATCTTTAATCTCTTTCAATTTTTCACACTTCTCTGTTTTCTACCTGGCGTTCAGTTTTCCTCCTCCTCCTCCTCGTCCTCCTCCTCCTCCTCTCTTTTTCCCCTCCATCACCTTCAATTTGTCCCGTTCCACCAATTCCTTTTCATTTTTCGTCTTACTCTTCTTCTTTTTGTCATTTTTCTTCTCATTTCCCACGTTTCATATTTTCATCCTTTTTGCTCTTTCTCTTGCACTTCCTTTATCCTCCTCCTCCTCCTCCTCCTCCTCCTTGTCGATCTCCTCCTTTCTCCTACTTACTTTCCCGCTTCTCCGTCTCATTCACTTTTTTCTCTCACTTTTCTCACTTTTCCTCCATTCTCTCCATTCCACGAACCATAAAAAAAACTTTAGCCACCTGATACCGCACGAATTACTCCCATTAGAGAGAGAGAGAGAGAGAGAGAGAGAGAGAGAGAGAGAGAGAGAGAGAGAGAGAGAGAGAGAGAGAGAGAGAGAGAGAGAGAGAGAGAGAGAGCAGATTTTGTATGCGGTAAGTGTTTCACTGTGGAGTTTTGACCCTTCAGTCTTGCTTTCGGTGAGGTTAATAGTTAGGAAAAATGTGTATGTCAATTGAACAGAAAAATTGCTGCTTTAAGTCTGACCTTTATAGTTTATTGCACTTAGCAGAAGAATATCAAGTAACAACTAGTATGATGAGAATGGGCAGAAAGGGAGGTGGAGTTGCGCTATACGTTAAAAACTCACTTAAATGTTTAGTTAACAATTCAGTCTAAACTAACATGGACTCAGAATCAGTCTGGGTGGACGTTTACAAAGGGAAAGAAAAACTAACTCAAGGAGTTATGTACAGGCCACCCAACCTTAACAAGCAGGACACGAGTATATTACTACAGGAGATTGGCAGGGCGAGTAGGAGTAGAAATGTCTGCGTAATGGGAAGACCTAGTGGGTGACCTGGAAGCCGAGGATTTTCTTGAAGTTATACAAGATAATTTCCTCAAGCAGGTAGTTACTGAGCCTACCAGAGGAGATAATTTCAAAAATTTAAAATTTAAATATTTTTCAAAACCAAAGCAGCTACGACCTGAAACAAAAACAGCTCACCTCCCTTAGAATAGTATATGCGAGCTGGAGTGCAAAAAAAAAAAAAATTCAAAATCGTCCTAAATAAAATCCTTTATAATTGTTTTTATATATATAACAAAAAAAAAAAAAGGCTAAAAAAACTAGAGAATTACGCTGCACAAACAAAGAGAGATAATCACTTATATTTTAAAGATTTATATTCAAAATCAATAATATAAGTAATTATCATATTTTTTGCCCTACTTTTAACATCTAATAAATCACTTAATTTCACATTAAACTTACTACTTGAAGCATGCAGAAACAAAACAAATTTCTTCATTTTAAAGCAAAATATCATTTTTTCTTTTTACATCACAACAACTTCATTTTGAATTCGAATTCGATGTCACTATTGCGCACACACGTCTTGCCGTCTATCTGGCCCTCTGAACAAACAATTTAGCCGTTCCTCGCCGTCTCTTTCCTGCCCTCCTCGATACTGCTCCTCTTCCTTGCCGGTCGGGCTGCTTCAGGGCTTGTTTCTTCTCTCTTCTGAGTCACGTCCTTGGAGAACAGTTGAAGAGGGACCTGCTGATGTGCGGGCAGATGGGGTCGGCCTGCACGTCCCCGGGGGAACCCGACGACGAGCAGCAAAATGCAGGCTGGCGGCCAACCTGTTGCTCACCATGATGAAGTTCACACCAGCTCGTCCAGGGGGGGGGTACAGAGACGATGAATAACTACTGTAGGTCCTTTACTTGGAGTAAACAGAGAGGCAGGACAGTAAGTTATCATTCATTTTACGTAAAGATTTCAACAAAAGTTGTGTTTGAGTTGTCGCAGTGAAAGTCGCATAACCTGAAGAGATTTCCCGTCAACTAGTTGTGAAGTCTATGAGATAACATATTAGAGTTAGTCCTAACCATTAATGGAAACTTGCTACATGAGCTGGAGGTGGGCGGAGAGTTAGGAAATAGTGACCACAGAACGGTTCGTTTTAGCTTAGACTGGGCGGTAACCCTCGAACCAAACACTGTATTAGTGCCAGATTTTAGAAGAGCAAATTACGAGGGGCTTCGAAGACATCTTGAAGGGGTAAACTGGGATAATTTAGGGATTCATGAGGTCCAGAACTTTGGGTTGGAGAGCCAGGAGAACCAGGTAGAAATGTCTTACAATAATTTAGTTAGAGTAATAGTAGAGGGGCAAGGACACCATATACCACAGCGAACACTTAGAAAAGAAAACAATGACCCTAAGTGGATGACTCGTGGACTAAAACACGAGGTAGGGTTAAAGAAGGGAGTTTATCAGAAAATAAAGAATGGTGAAACACATCTCAGGGGCCGGTATGTCGAACTATCTAGATTAGTGAAGAAGAACACCAGGATAGCAAAAAGGAATTATGAGATCAAAGTAGCAAATGAGGCGAAAAGTAATCATAAAGGCTTCTTTCAGATGTATAGAACAAAAGCACGGGAGAAAATTGGACCGCTGAAAACAAACACAGGGGAGCTAGTAGAAAATTACGAAAATATGAGCACATTGTTGAACGACTACTTCCTTTCAGTATTCACACAAGAGGATCGAACGACTATTTCGGAAAGGGTTCAGGTGTACGAGGGCGGGGATGGCGATAAATTGAGGGATATAATCATTATCAGACAAATAGTTTAGGATGAGATAGATAAGCTTAAGAAGAATAAGTCGCCGGGTCCTGACAGGATATTTCCGAGGGTATTAAAGGAATTAGATGATGTACTCAGTGACCCACTAACCGACATCTTTAAGATGTCGGTAAATACTGGTCATGTGCCCAGCCTATGGAAAGTAGCTAATGTGACGCCGATTTTCAAAAAGGGGGACAGGTCAGCTGCTTCAAACTATCGCCCAATTAGCTTAACATCGGTTATAGGCAAGATGCTGGAGTCCATAATAGCCAGGAACATTCGGGAGCATCTTGAGAAACACAACTTAATTCACGACTCGCAGCATGGGTTCACGAAAGGTTAGGTCATGCCTCACCAATCTCTTGTCCTACAATAAAGTATTTGAGGCGGTAGACAAAGATGAAAATTATGATGTAATCTATCTTGATTTTAGTAAAGCGTTTGACAAAGTTCCTCACCAACGACTGTTGCTTAAATTACAGGCTCACGGAGTAGAGGGTAAAGTTTTGAACTGGGTCAAGGCGTGGCTTAGCAATAGGAAGCAAAAAGTGCAAATCAATGGTAAAAGATCTGACTTGGGATGTGTTACGAGTGGGGTCCCACAAGGTTCGGTATTAGGTCCACTTTTGTTTATTATTTATATCAATGATTTAGATACAGGAATTAGTAGTGATGTCAGTAAGTTTGCAGATGATACCAAGATCGGTAGAGTAATTGAGTCGGATCAGGACGCTAGTATTCTCCAGGATGAACTAAACAGATTGTATGACTGGGCGGATAAATGGCAGATGGAGTTCAATGTAGGGAAGTGCAGTATTCTGAGTGTAGGTAGGAGCAACCCATCTCACAAATATTGCTTAAATGACACTCTCATAAGCAGGTCTGGGTGCGAGAGAGATTTAGGGGTCTTAGTGAGCTCTGATCTCCGTCCAAGGGCACAATGCATTCAAGCTAGAAATCGAGCTAATAGGGTACTGGGATTTATTTCAAGGAGCGTAAGCAACAGAAGCGCCGAAGTCTTCCTCAAACTATATTTAGCATTAGTTAGACCTCATCTTGACTATGCGGCTCAGTTCTGGTCACCTTACTATAGAATGGATATCAAAATGTTAGAATCAGTGCAGCGGAGGATGACTAAGATGATTCAGGAGTTGAGAAACTTGCCATACGAGGAAAGACTCAAACAGTTAAACTTGCATTCTCTAGAAAGGCGAAGGGTGCGTGGAGACATGATCGAGGTTTATAAATGGATGAAGGGCTTTAATAAGGGGGGTATTCATAATGTTTTGTTGGTAAGAGAACCGGGTAGGACACGAAGTAATGGGTTTAAACTGGATAAATTCAGATTCAACAGGGACATGGGCAAAAATTGGTTTACTAACAGGGTTGTGGATGAGTGGAATAGGCTTAGCAGTCATGTGGTGAGCGCCAATACAATTGTCACATTCAAAAATAGATTAGATAAATTCATGGACAGCGATATTAGGTGGGGTTAGATACACGGGAGCTTAGGTTCAAAGGAGCTGCCTTGTACAGGCCTACCGGCCTCTTGCAGACTCCTACGTTCTTATGTTCTTATATTGAATTCCTGTATGTATATGTATGTCGACCTGTCAAACTGCCTATCTCTCCGTTTACCTGTTCACCTGTCAATCAGTCACTCAGTATATCTATCTATTTGGTTATTTGTTTATCTGTATGCCCCTCTATACCTATCAAGCTACATGAAACTTTGACTCCGTTTTCCTGTAAGTCGAATCTTCCTTGACCTCTCCACAGTTAAAATAAACTCTTGCCTCCTTTGCTCATTAAACCATTACTCGTATCCAGCGTGTTTTTTTCGATGGATAAACAGGAGCTGGAGTCACATCACAAGACATACAACACGGCAACAACTATAAATAAAGTTCGCCCGCGCCACTAACGGGTTGGCGCCGACCCGAGTACAATACAATACAATATTTTTACAACAGAAGAAACAGCTCAAGGGCAAAAAAAGAGAAATCAATAATAAAAAAAAAAAGCCCGCTACTCACTGCTCCCACAAAAGAGTCCAGAGGAGTGGCCGAAAGCTAGGTCAATCTCGGGAGGAGAGGTGTCATGATACCCCCCTCTTGAAAGAGTTCAAGTCGTAGGCAGAAGGAAATACAGATGAAGGAAGATTGTTCCATTGTTTACCAGCGTGAGGGATGAAAGAGTGAAAATGCTGGTTAACTCGTGCGTAAGGGATTTGGACAGTAAAGGGATTAGCTTGGGTTGAAAGTCGTGTGCGACGAGGACGCGGGAGGGGGGAGGCATGCAGTTAGCAAGTTCAGAAGAGCAGTCAACGTGAAAATATCGATGGGGTATAGAGAGGCAACATGGCGGCGGAATTTAAGAGGTAGAAGACTATCAGTAAGAGGAGGATAGCTGATGAGACGAAGAGCCTTAGGCTCCACTCTGTCCAAGAGAGCCGTGTGAGTGGAGCCCCCCCACACGTGAGATGCATACTCCATACGGGGGCGGACAAGGCCCCTGTATATGGATAGCAACTGTGCGGGGGAAAAGAACTGGCGGAGACGTTACAGAACGCCCAACCTCGAGGAAGCTGATTTAGTAAAACTTTCGTAGGGATTGTGAGTATTTTCAAAAGTAGTCTATGTTTATTGGTCTAGTGATATTGACAAGGCTTCTCCACTAGTAACGTGAAAAAAAAACCTCATAAGAACGCGATTAATCTCCTTTTCGGCCTTTGGAAATAGTTATTGTGAGCCGCAAGCGTCTGAGAATGCGAACCATTACAATCATTTGCTGCCTCACCGGAGAGAGAGAGAGAGAGAGAGAGAGAGAGAGAGAGAGAGAGAGAGAGAGAGAGAGAGAGAGAGAGAGAGAGAGAGAGAGAGAGAGAGAGAGAGAGAGAGAGAGAGAGAGAGAGAGAGAGAGAGAGAACTCAATAAGAACGCCGGGAGCTCTGTGTTGTATGTGCATCCGTTAATGTTCACCACTCGTGTATTTACCGCTCGCCGTGATAAATGTCCCGCATAACTCACCTCCCATTACGCGGTATTTTACTCGCGACTTTAATTTTGCTTTGTGGGAGTTTATCAAATGACTCATGAACGGCGAGATAAATAGTATTGCTCATGATCCACGGGAGTGTATGGTGTGTGTGTGTTTGTGTGTGTGTGTGTGTGTGTGTGTGTGTGTGTGTGTGTGTGTGTGTGTGTGTGTGTGTGTGTGTGTGTGTGTCTTACCTATTCACGGAGGTGGGCAGTATGTGTGTGTGTGTGTGTGTGTGTGTGTGTGTGTGTGTGTGTGTGTGTGTGTGTGTGTGTGTGTGTGTGTGTGTGTGTGTGTGTGTGTGTGTGTGTGTGTGTGTGTGTGTGTGTGTGTGTGTGTGTGTGTGTGTGTGTGTGTGTGTGTGTGTGTGTGTGTGAGACTTGCCTATTCATGGAGGTGGGCAGTGTGTGTGTGTGTGTGTGTGTGTGTGTGTGTGTGTGTAACTCACCACGGCCTGATCACGTATTGGATTCGCAATCGCCAGCAGGTACCCTCCCGACATGAGCAAGTGCTCTTTATCGTCGATCTATGGGTACTGCCAGGACCTCACACACCGCACATCCCATCCCCTTTGCTCAAGGGAGGACAGTAACCACTCCTAGTCAACGGAAAGAATCCGGCCTGAGCGGGCTCGAACCACCGCCCGTCAGACCGTGAAGCCTGACAACGCAGCCCCCTAACCAGTTGCGCCACGGGAATGTGTGTGTGTGTGTGTGTGTGTGTGTGTGTGTGTGTGTGTGTGTGTGTGTGTAATTCACCCACAGTCTGATCTCGTGCTGGGCTCGTCATCGCCAGCAAGTACCCACCCGACCCGAGCATGCTCCTTATAATCGATCTCTGGGTACAGCCGGGACCTCCACACACCACAGACCCCATCCCCCTTGCTCAAAGGGGGGTCGGTAACCGCTCCTTTGTCAGTGAAAAAATCTCGGGCCTAAGCTGGGCTCTAACCGTGAAGCCTGGAATCGCAGAGCTACCGGAGCGGTGTTTTTGTGTGTGTGTGTGTGTGTGTGTGTGTGTGTGTGTGTGTGTTTTCGTATCAGCCTATGGCGCCGGTAGGCTTTCTTGGTGGGGCATGATGATCGACCCCAGTCCGTTATGGCGCAGGCAAGTGTTTATAGCGGCCATCTTGCATGGCTCATGCTGCCCATTGGAGCTCATCTTTGATGCTCTCTCTAGATAGTGAATCTAGAGTCCGATTTCATAGATCTTCAGGACAGCATGTGGGTAGGCTTAGGCTACTTAGCGGTGACTGAAAAATCACAGCTTGTGGCGCGGCATGCTAACCACTCAGCCAGCGCCTTCCTTGTGTGTGTGTGTGTGTGTGTGTGTGTGTGTGTGTGTGTGTGTAGATAAATGCATAGATAGCATCATAGACAAAGAGGCAGAGAAAGATAGGCACTCATATATACATTCATATAGATATACAAAGACAGACACGTAGATGAATTGTTTGATTGGAAAGTGATAGGCAGCAGACAGACTGAGAGGCAAACCGAGAGACACAGACACAGACAGAAAGACAGAAAAAAGTGGATGATATACATACACATTCAGACAGAGGAGACAAACAAAGATACAAACAAACAAACGAATCACAAGACACAGCGACAGACACAGACAGACTGAGAGGCAAACAGAAGAGAATAAAAACTGAACGAGCCGCTTAAGAAAGGAGGAAGAGTTTAAGTGAATTCAAGAAGGGGGAAGAATATAGCACAGGCACGAATTAAGGGGAGAGAGAGAGAGAGAGAGAGAGAGAGAGAGAGAGAGAGAGAGAGAGAGAGAGAGAGAGAGAGAGAGAGAGAGAGAGAGAGAGAGAGAGAGAGAGAGAGAGAGAGAGAGAGAGAGAGAGAGAACAAAACAGAACAGAACAGAACATCTTCCTAATATAAAATAAAAAGAAAACAACAACGGGAGTGTCCGAGAACAATACGAGACACGCAGAGAAAATAATATTAAGAACTGTGATAAAAAAGAGTTAACATACGAGATGAGAGAAGATTTTAATTGTTACCAGAAAAGAGAAGGAACATGAAAGAGAGCCACTTCGAGGGGAAAAAATGGAACGAGGGTAAGAAAGTTATTAAGAAGAGCTAAAAAAAGAAAGACGAGTAAAAATGAGAGCTGTGAGAAAGAGAGCGAGATGAAGAAATGAAATAAAGGAAGGGAGATGAGGTAAAAGTCGCAAGGAGGAGAGAGAGAGAGAGTGCGATTTAAGAAGAAAAGAAGAAAGTGATAAAGGGGAGAAAGAATATATTGAATAAGAGAGAGAGAGAGAGAGAGAGAGAGAGAGAGAGAGAGAGAGAGAGAGAGAGAGAGAGAGAGAGAGAGAGAGAGAGAGAGAGAGAGAGAGAGAGAGAGAGAGAGAGAGAGAGATAAGAGGAGGAGGAGGAAAAGGATGAGAAAAAACGCAGCTCCATAGAAAGTCGAGAACGATAAAAATAAAAGGGAAAAAAAATGAAGAAAAGGAGAAGAAAAATCGAAGAAAGGAGGAAGAGGAAGAGGAATTAAGCTGAAGGAAGAAGGAGGAGGAGGTGGAAGAGGAGGAGGAGGAAGAGGAGGAGGAGGAGGAAGGGGGTAAGAGGGAGAAAATGCAGGAACTTTAGCTCGTGAAGACACATATTAGCCTCGCCATCCTTCACCTCCTTCCTGATAACCCCCTCCCTTCCCCCCCCCCCTACCCCTCCCCTCCTTCTTCCTCCTCCCCTCTTGTTTATCTCCCCCCCTACCCTCTTTCCGCTTCTATCCTTCCCTTCCCCTACTTCCTCTTCCCTTCCTCCTGCCTACAAATTACTTATTACTTATTCCCTCCTCCTCCCTTCCCTCCTCTTACTCTCCTCTTGTTTATCCCCCCCTCCACACCCTCTTCCCTCCTCTTTCCCGTCGTCTCCCTTCCTCTCACCTCCTCTTCCCCTCCTCCTGTCTCACCCGCTCCCTACCCTCTTCCTTCCTCCTCCTCCTCCTCCTCCTGTCTAAGCGCCGAAAACTCATCGTATATTTCCCCCCGACGAAGCAAACAAATACTGCTCCGCTAAGATACACCGCGGGAGGGGGAGATAAATAAGGAGGAATTAAATTAAGAAAGCCAGCGGGACGGCCAACCAGGGAGGGAGGGACGAGGGGAGGGAGGGATTCAGCCAGCCAGGGAGGGAGAGACAGGGAAGGGAGGGAATGAGCCAGTCAGTCAGCCAGCCAGCCAGACGCGGCGCAACCCATCTCTCGCGGGGAAGGGAATCAAATGGCGGGCTATGTTGGAAAAAATGTCACGGGCTTCTGCGTATTATTGGGAAACGTGACGATTTATTGTGTTTGGCTCTTAATATGGCGTATTGCGGCGCCGCGGAGGGATTACTAGATGTTGCGCATGTTTGTTTTTCGTGCGTGTGTGTGTGTGTGTGTGTGTGTGTGTGTGTGTGTGTGTGTGTGTATTCACCCTCCCACGATCGGTCTGGTCACGTGCTAGACTTGCTTGTAATTGCCGGTCAGTACGTGTGTGTGTGTGTACTCCGTTAGATATGATGATTAAAAAGATGAAAAAGAAAAAAAAGATTATTAAAAGGAAATAGATAAGATAGAGAAAGCGAAAATATTAAAGGATAATGGGGAGGAAGGAGCTGAAAGGAAATGCAAGGGGAAAGAAAATTAGAACAGAAAGGCGAATATGTTACAAGACGAGTAAAGAAAAGGATCTTATTGGCCTCATTTTCCTGCGTCTCATCCCCTCCCCCCCCACATCTCTCTCTCTCTCTCTCTCCATGCACTTTATCCTTTTATTCGTATTAGTTTTGCTTATTTCTCCTATTCCCTATTTATCCATCCACTTCATGTCACTTTGTCTCCTTCCCCATCCCTTTCGTCCATTTTTTGCTGTCTCCGTTTCTCTTCCCCTCTCATCTCTCCCTCAGCCATACACCAACAGCCACAAGTCTTCCTCATTCAATATTCCGTAGTTCGAACCGAGCCGTCAGTCAGCTCATCCGTCAACCCTTATACCGTTAATACCGTTCATCCATCTCCGACTGGCGACATTTCTTTTCCTTTCATATACCTGTGCGTTAGGCCTGTCAACCACTCGCGTACCCCACCAGTTTATTGATTTCCCTGTCTATTCATATATTCATTTTTGTGTCTCCTTTTCACTATCTGTCTTATTGTTCGCTCGTCCCTTCATCCATCCGTTATTTACCCGTCCACCTCACCATTCTGATCATCTACCTGTCTATCCATCTTTTGTACCTGCATTTCTGTCCGGCCGTTTTCTATCCGGATACAAAGGAACACAAAGAACACAAAGAAAGAACAAACAACAGCAGACCTGTTGGTCCTTACATGGCTGTTTGTGACAAGCTACACTAACTATCTAATCAAAGGTGGAAGATGAAGGACAGCAAAGGCGAAGGCTCCTCTCCACCCCCCCATCCCTCCAGCCAAAGCTGGCAGGAAAGGAAAAAGAACCATGCAACATGGACAAACTACATGGAAATTATGTAGGAAAGATGAAAGAAATACCATTACTGCTACAACTAACCGGGCGATAAAAGCGGATAAGGACACCAGTATTCGAAAGAATTTAACGTTATTACGACAATGAGTAATATCTTAGTTGCTGGTTGGATTCAAAACACTTGTCTAATCTATTCTTGAAGGCCGTAACTGTTGTACTATCAACGGCATCACAGGGTAGAGAGTTCCAAACATTAACAACTAGATTGAAGAAGAAGTGTTTAGCTTCGTGCGACGAGAATATATTACCACTCATCTTCAAATTGTGATTTCTTCTTACCTGTGAATTCATTCCTCCGTCCAATCATTAGCGAACAAAACGTATGTCAATCTCTCTC
>NC_066529.1:16625349-16730349 GCF_024679095.1 Eriocheir sinensis
AAGAACCAACGAGACGCAAACCCGCCCCGCCCCGCAGCCTCGGTCCGTCGGCGGCGGCTGGGCGCACACAAACACACCGAAAAGAGACGAGGCATAATCATATTTCAACATTTTTCACCCAAGCCCTTTTAAAATAGTGAAATTGGATCCCCTTCAAGTCTCGGCCAGTTGAGGGGGTGGTAGGAAACGCGAGTGTCTGAACGGGTCTCGTTGGAAATAAATGAGAGAGGTGAAGAGAACTTGTGGAACTGAAGCGCCTTGGGAGGTAAAGAAGTATCTCCGAGAGGGTGTTTTCGCGCGTGTCAGCCTCAGGCGAGGTGAAGCTGGTCGGCGGAGGTCTGGACCCGTATTCTCAGACGCTTTCGGCTCTCACAGCAACCATTTCCAAAGGCCAGAAAGAAGATCAGCCAGGTTCTGAGTGTTTATCACATTAATGGTGCAGAAGCCTTGTCAGACTATCACTGAGCTCTTAAACCTACCCATGGCAATACCCACAACCTTGACGAAAGCCTTATCAAATGTGTGTGTGTGTGTGTGTGTGTGTGTGTGTGTGTGTGTGTGTGTGTGTGTGTGTGTGTGTGTAATTCACCTCTTGGTCTTCTGCGGGTCTCTCTCGAGACTGCCAGCCGTTCCTCTACGGAAGAGCACAGAGCTCGTAGTACCGATCTTTGGGTAGGACTGAGACCACTCGCACAACAACACACCGCGACAACGAGATCACAACTCCTTGCCTGACGTCGCGTACCTACTCACTGCTAGGTTAACAGGGGCTACACGTGAAAGAAGATAAATCCAACTTATCTTCACCCGGCCGGGGAATCGAACCCCGGTCATTCTGGTTGTGAGCCAGACGTTCTACCCCTGAGCTACCGGACCGTGTGTGTGTGTGTGTGTGTGTGTGTGTGTGTGTGTGTGTGTGTGCAGGCCTCGAATTGCTTGAGAATACGGCTTGCCGGCTGTGTTGGTTGTCTCCGGCTAAGTGGAGAGCAAGGCAAAGGAAGGCTGGAAATAAATGCTTAGCTGTACTTTATATTATACTAATCAATAGGAAGCGATAAAAGAAAATGCGAAAATAATTTATAAGGCACTTAGAACTTATGCAAAATTAATAGAGTAAACAGAAAGCAACAGTCGTCTCATATTTGAATACACTAAAACCAATCAAGTACTTGAATAGCTGTAATTCATAGATGAATCAATAACAAGCGATAAAAGAAAACACAGAAATCATCAATAATATACTTTAAGCTTACACAATATTAAAAGAGTATAAACACACACAAAGAACAGCAGTCGTCTCATAAATTAAATTGCAGCAAAGCCTCGGATCTGCAAAAATCTATGCAGAAGAAAGGAAAAATGAAGACCAGGTATTCACTCGTAATCCGCTTTACAAAATCTGTGTGAGCGAGAGCAGCAAAAGAATTCGGGGACAAGCGGATGTGTTCTGGAGATGGCCCTGAACCCCCCCCCCCCCCCCCAACCCCTAAGGCACCCGTTGTGGCACCCGTCGAAGCACTGGACAGACTCAAAAAACAACCTCCGGGACAATTATAACAGTGTCCACTATATACTTGAAGGGCTCAGAAACATATACTTACTTACTGGAAAGACTAATGAAACTATAATTACATACTGGAAAGACTCATAAAACTGTTGTTACTGGAAAGACTCAGAAGACTATACTGACGAGAAAAATATACATGAAAAAAAATATACTAGAAACTTGAAAAAATAAATTGAAAAGCTTAGAAAATAATACTTATTTGAAAAACTATGCTTACTTGACAGGCCCAGAAAATCCGCTCGGGACAAGAGTATCGTTGGCAACTAATGCGCGTGTGAGAAGTACTGACACGGACACAAAGGAATCAGAGTTTTATGGACGCGCGTGAGAGGATTACAGGCGATCAGAGGAGAGGAAACGATTAGGTGAAAATGACTTAGTGTCTGGCAAGGCGTGAAATGAAAGGGAATCAACGTTATGGTTTATGGTTTGTTATAATTGTAGGAGTTTCTTATTACAGCCCTCGTCATTTTTATTGTCATTATTATTGTTGTTATTATTATTATTATTATTATTATTATTATTATTATTATTATTATTATTATTATTATTATTATTATTATTATTATTATTATTATTATTATTATTATTATTATTATTATTATTATTATTATTATTGTTATTATTATTTGTTATTATTATTATCTATTTTATCATCATTATTTATTGGTACTTTCAGAGTCTCGCTATACCTATATATCAAAAGAGTAATTTGCGGGTATGAATAGGGAAATCGGCGGTGATTTCTCAGCGGAGTTTATGTCCTTTATTTCACGCATCAATTTTCATTATTTTCGAAGTTACGCTCTGCCGACGCCAGTCCGTATTTGTCTCTCCGGCCACGTGACTGGGGGCTGGAGACTGGCTGGGTGACTGATGTGTGTGTGTGTGTGTGTGTGTGTGTGTGTGTGGATGGGTGGGTGGATGTGGGTGTGGATGTGTTTCCGCCCTTTGTTTTAGTCCTTATTTCTAACTCCCGTTTTTTCTCTTAATTTTTCCATTGGAAGCGAGAGTTTGGTGCATTTATTTTTCGAACTGCAAAAGATCTCTTGGCCACATTGTACATCTCTTGGCAGCTCCTCTGTATTTGTTCTCTCTAGATCTCGTTATACTCCTCTGTTTCACCGTGAAGAACCTATATCGATGTTTTTACCTCTCCCTTTAGAATATCTTGGCTCTGTAGCACATCTCTTGGAGGTTCCTCCGTGGCTGAAGGGCCGTGAAAGCTGGAGGATAAATTTCACATGTATTCCATTCACAGCGGGACTAAATGGGCGGCTGCGTGTGTAAAGAACGTAAGTGCGGGACTCTTAGAAAGCCGTGTTTGCCTTGTGACGGTTGACTGACGTAATTTCTGCTCTTCACGCAGCTTCTACATTACCGCGTCAATGAGGGCGCGGCAAGGCTACACGCAGCCGTTTAATTCTCAACGCTGTTCGGAGAGAAAGTCATACCAGAGAATGATATATAAGCGATGTATTAAGGTCTTGATCACTTTTTTCTTGAAGGTGTGTGTGTCACGGGAAGAAAAAAGATTAAAATTATAGAGACGGGTCCGCTTTTACGAAATATTGTAGACGCTGAAGGTTACTGAACTGCGCCACCTCAGAAGTGTACAGTGTAAGGTGTGAAATTTTCTGCCCACGAACGTTAGTGAGTGGCCAGTCAGAAGTGGTAGTGGCAGGGATAGAGGTAGTGTGATGGTGGTAATGGTAAGTTTGGGGTGGTGATGGTGGGTGAGGACGTGAGGGGGCTGCTTGTTAATGAAGGGGGTGGTCTAAGTATTGTGGTGGTGGTGATGTGTGATGAGCAGGTGTGTTTTGATTTGGTAATGGTAAATGGTGGTGAGGTTAAAATGGATGAGGGGCAATTGAATCGGTAATAGTGGTGATGATGAAAGGTGGTGAGGGTGGTGTTAAGGGGCGGTGATATGAGTGATAGGTAATGGAGACGGGACTGTGGTGGATAAAGAACAATTAGTGGTGGTGTTGGGGAGAGTGATGATAGTGATGATGGTGATGCTGGAGGGATAGAGAAGTTTCGCGTGATGGTGGTGATGGTGAGGAATTGAGGTGGTGTTGGTACTGGTGGTGATGGTGTTGGCTGCGGTGGTGTTGGTACTGGTGGTGATGGTGTTGGTTGCGGTGGTGTTGGTACTGGTGGTGATGGTGAGGAATTGAGGTGGTGTTGGTACTGGTGGTGATGGTGTTGGCTGCGGTGGTGTTGGTACTGGTGGTGATGGTGTTGGTTGCGGTGGTGTTGGTACTGGTGGTGATGGTGTTGGTTGCGGTGGTGTTGGTACTGGTGGTGATGGTGTTGGTTGCGGTGGTAGTGGTACTGGTGGTGATGGTGTTGGTTGCGGTGGTAGTGGTGGTGGTGATGGTGAGGAATTGAGGTGGTGTTGGTACTGGTGGTGATGGTGTTGCTTGCGGTGGTGTTGAAGGACTGAGCTGTTGTTACTGGTGGTGGTGGTGGTGGTGGTGTTAGTGGTGGTAATCTATTTAGTACTTTTATTGCATTTTGATTAGGAATATTAATCAACTTACAAAAACACACTGAATCATATTATTTTTATGATATTTCCGGCAAATGCGTAATGATTAAAACAATGCAAATCAAGTAAATGAAGTAGAATAACAAATACGTGTTGTCGGTAACTAATTGATAAACATTAATAAATACTATAAAACATCCATACGAATTAAACGTTTGTGGGGTGCATGTGTGTATGTGTGTGTGTGTGTGTGTGTGTGTGTGTGTGTGTGTGTGTAGGAGAGAGACACAGATAAAGACAGACAGAAACAGACAGACACAGACAAACAAATAGGACTAAAATCAGATCCCAATACACAGAAAGAAGAAGGAATGTGAGGAAGAGGAGGAGGTGAATCTTACGGAAGAGAAAAGGGAGGGAGAGAAGACTAGAAGGAGGGAAGGTAGGAAGAAAGGAGTGGTAGAAGTAGTAGTAGTAGTAGTAGTAGTAGTAGTCTAAGAAATAACAATAACCGTACGGGGTCCTTGAATCAACACTCCAATCAGTCCCCGGCAACACAACTCCTTCGCTGCCCGTCACACAATGCAAGTCTTTGTGTACTGAATATTGCTTGTAGTACTCTAGCTGACGGAGGACGTGTGTGTGTGTGTGTGTGTGTGTGTGTGTGTGTGTGTGTGAGCATCGGTGCGTGCATATTGCAGTTCGCGTACGTAGATTTGGAGCCGTGGATGCATAAGCGAGCACGTGTCCACATACATGATGGAATAAGTTTGAGTGTGTTTGTGTTTGTGTGTGTGTGTGTGTGTGTGTGTGTGTGTGTGTGTTATGTTTCGATATATAAATGCTGTATATGCTGTTTCTATTTCTGTGTGTGTGTGTGTGTGTGTGTGTGTGTGTGTGTGTGTGTGTGTGTGTGTGTGTGTGTGTGTGTGTGTTTGTGCTTGTATTTGCCTTGAACTTGCAAAGGTGCACACGATGTGAAATAAAATAGCTTTATTACAACAAAAAGGCGGAGGAGGAGGAGGAGAGAAGAACATATAACATTTATGAATATGTTTAATGCTCATGATTTTGATTAATGTCGCAGTCTCTCTCTCTCTCTCTCTCTCTCTCTCTCTCTCTCTCTCTCTCTCTCTCCTTCGTTGAGCTGGTGTTGTGGCCGTCTGAAGAATGGCGGGGTTGGCACCGGTAATATCTCGCTGCTTAATTAGACATGTGAGACCAAAGGTGATTAAAGTGTAATTAGTCTCCTAAATGATTCGTGCTTTCGCTCATTACTCACCGGATGACTCATGTTGAATGCTGCACCAGTGTCCTTTTCTTTTACTTTTGTTTTTGTTTTATTTTCTTGATTTTTTTCCTTGCTGGCGACGATGACGAATGGAAAATTATAAAGAAAAAAAGGTCATTGATGTTAAGTGTGTTTTGGTGTGTGTGTGTGTGTGTGTGTGTGTGTGTGTGTGAGAGAGAGAGAGAGAGAGAGAGAGAGAGAGAGAGAGAGAGAGAGAGAGAGAGAGAGAGAGAGAGAGAGAGAGAGAGAGAGAGAGAGAGAGAGAGAGAGAGAGAGAGAGAGAGAGAGAGAGAGAGAGAGAGAATCAGAATCAGAATCATTTTATTCCATAAAAATGGCTTTTCTATACATCACAAGCATTACTGAATAACATACAATTTAAAGTAAGACTTAAGCTAAAAGTTCTCTAAGCTATATAAATCAATATCAGAATAGCGTGAGCGTGGTCTCGATAGAATTCTAGTTGACATTTATATCATTATCAAGCAAGTAGTGTTTTAGTCTTTTTCTGAACACTTGTATGGTATTTGATAGTGTTACATGGTGTGGGAGAGCGTTCCATAGCCTGGGGCCTTGTACAAGGAGCGAACGTGTCCCGCAGTGTGTGTTGGTGTGGGGGACATGTAGGTTGTCCCGCTGTCTTGTTGTGTACCTGCTCCGTGTCACCTCAGTTGTGGTAGGCAGCTGCAGGAACCACTCTGGATACAGTTTACATTTTATCTTATATACAGTAACAGCAACATCAAAAATTATCTTCTTGTTCATTTTAAGCCAGTGCAATTGTGTTATGAAGGGGGTGGCGTGGTCCCGCCTCCTCGCTCCCCCAATACATATCTTTGCTGCAAAGTTCTGTAGTTTTTGTACTCGCTTAATTAGTGTGCTATTTGTAGTGCCGTAAACTGGTAGGCAATAATTAATGATACTTAGAGCAAGTGATTCAATAGCTATTTTACGTGTTACATTGTCAAATTTATCTTTAATTCTATTTATGAACATTAGAGTACCAAAGACTTTCTTGTGGGTTTCGTTAATATGTATGCTAAACGTCAAGTGGGAGTCCATGTAAACACCAAGGTTTTTGATGTGTTTCCTGGGAGTGATGGGAGTGTTGTCAAAAAGGAGAGTGGAGTTTTGGGGAATTTGTTTGATAACTGACCTGGTCCCAATAAAGATACACTGGGTTTTGTTAGTGTTCAGTAACAGACCGTTTTTGTTAAAGTATTCCCTGGCCAGTGAGAAGGTCGTTTGTGCCGCCGTGATGAGGTCAGGCAGTGCATCAATAGTACCAGTGTTCACGAGCTGCGTGTCGTCTGCGTACTGGACTATCTCGCATCCATGTATTGCTTCAGCAAGGTCGATGACAAAAATGATGAAGAGAATTGGTCCTAAGATTGAGCCTTGAGGAACTCCGTATTTTATCGGTGCAGTCGCAGACGTGGTGTTATTCACTTTAACTTTTTGACTTCTGTCATTTAAATAGTCATGGAACCAAAAAGAGTCTATGTTAACCTTGAGTAGTTTATTTATGAGGATTTCGTGTTTTACGCTATCGAAGGCTTTTGATAGGTCGCACAACGTTATAAGGGATAATTTCTTCTCATCCATATTTCTGTATAGTTTATTTGTAACTGTAGTTAGGGCGGTCTCAGTTGAAAGTTTAGGTCTAAAGCCGTGTTGATTGTTAGAGAGAAGTTTCTTGGACTCTAGGAAGGTAGTCATCTGTTGGGCTACAATTTCCTCTAATATTTTTGAGAGAATAGGTAACAGTGATATTGGGCGATAATTGTTTACGTCGTCCCTGTCTCCGTTTTTATAGATAGGTATGACGGTCGCGTGTTTCCACATGGTAGGGAATTTTCCTGTAACAATCGACGTGTTGATGATAGTAGTGATGGATGTGATCGTGACTGGTAGTGAATCTTTGATGTACTGAAGTTCAATCCCATCTGGACCGGCGGAGTTAGTGTTCTTTAGGTGTTTGATAGTTAATATGACTGTGTTCATGTCTACGGGGCTGGGCCTGAAAAGATGACGGTGATTTATATCTTGTTGGGGGATAATACAGTTTTGATTTGTAATGCTGAGATTGTTTTGCGTTTTTAGGAAGGTGCGTTCCCCCACGTTAACAAACAGGTCATTGAATTTATTCGCCACTTCATTTTCATTAATGAAGTTGTTGTTATTAGTTTCTTTATAGTTGGGGGTGAGATCTTTTATTATTCTCCAGGTGGCAGCTGAATTGCCTCGACAGTCGTAGATTTTTTGTCGGTAGTAGGATTGTTCAGCATTTCGCAGTAGTGACTTTACTCTATTTCGATGGTGTTTATATTGCTCTAGTAATTCAGCATCATTTCGATTTTGCTTTAGGCGCGCTTGGAGGGTGTTGCGTGTTGACATTGCTGAGCGAATTTCGTCGTTAATCCAGGGGGCAAAAGGCTTGTTGATTTCTTTTGTGACAAAAGGAGCGCATTGTTCCAAGCAATTTGATAGTACAGACGTGAGGGTGTTTACCTGTATGTCTACGTTGTCCGTGGAGGGAATTTCATTTAGGGCGGGAGCAGCGCCTAGTAAGGCATCACAGAGCAGGTCTTTACTGTAAGCCCCAAGATGACGAAACGTTCTCATTTCTGGCTTGCGCTTAGGTTTGGTGATGTTAAACGTTGCCGTTATAAGGTCATGGTCGGCTATAGTGTTAGGTATTACGTCTTTGTGTATAATTGTGTCCTGTTTGTTAGTGATAATGACGTCTAGAAGTGTGGCTGACTGAGGGGTGACACGGGTAGGTCTGTCAATAATCTGGTGTAATTTGTTTATGCTTATTATGGTACTTAATTTATTTCCGTAGGATAGCAAATCATCATTTAGATCACCGAGCATATAAAAACATTTGTTTTTCAGGCACATGTTTCTCAGGGTCTCGTGTATATAGTCAAAGGTTTCCTGAGGAGCTTTGGGGTGTCGGTAGACGCAACCAATTATTACTGAGGGTAGTTTTCTGCACTGTACACTGATCCAGAGGTCCTCAATACCATTAGGCCTAGCAAGGTCACACGTTATCACTTTGCTGGTGAGATTGTCTCGAACATATACACCAGCTCCTCCCCCGTGGCCCTTGTCACAACGGAACATATGATATCCAGGGATATGGACGTGGCTGTCAGGGGTGTGCGGGAGAAGCCACGTTTCACTGACAAAGAATATCAACGCTTCTTTTTTTCTCTGACTAATAGTTTCACCTTATCTATGTTAGCTAGTAGTGAGCGGGCATTTATGTGAACCATTGTTAAGCAGTCCTTAATTAGTAGTGACTCGGCGGCCGTTTCTTCCTCGCCATGTTCCTATGCACTGTAGACATTACACAGTCTGTTCTTATGGCCGTATCTGTGGCAGGAGGTACATCGGATTTTGTGGTCGTATCTGCACATGGATTGTTTGTGATTTAACTCACCACAATTGTAGC
The DNA here is from genome assembly GCF_024679095.1 of Eriocheir sinensis. Lineage (NCBI taxonomy): Eukaryota > Metazoa > Arthropoda > Malacostraca > Decapoda > Varunidae > Eriocheir > Eriocheir sinensis. The sequence goes on from NC_066529.1 coordinate 16,634,162, forward strand.
AGCCTTTACGCATGTACGCACTATCACTGTCCGTTGATTGGTATGATGAGAGTTGTTTGTGATTTAACTCACCACAATTGTAGCAGCCTTTACGCATGTACGCACTATCACTGTCCGTTGATTGGTATGATGAGAGAGAGAGAGAGAGAGAGAGAGAGAGAGAGAGAGAGAGAGAGAGAGAGAGAGAGAGAGAGAGAGAGAGAGAGAGAGAGAGAGAGAGAGAGAGAGAGAGAGAGAGAGAGAGAGAGAGAGAGAGAGAGAGAGAGAGAGAGAGAGAGAGAGAGAGAGAGAGAGAGAGAGAGAGAGAGAGAGAGAGAGAGAGAGAGAGAGAGCCCTTCACGGAGATGAGGTGAAGGGGTGAAATGACGGAGAGCAAGTGACAAAGAAAACTCGATGGGTCCTTATTTACCTTTACAGCTGATTATCTCGCGTGGCGGAGGTGGAGGACGTGATGATGGGTGGTGATGATGGGGTGGTGGTGATGGGCGGAGCGGTGAGTAGTGGTGGTGGTGATGGTAGTGGTGGTAGTGAAGGTATTAGTAGTAGAGCTCAAGTTTGGTTTAGCGCGAAGTGTTTTGTCGTGTGTTGAGTCGGTGTTGAGAGTCTCCAGTAAATAGTTGTGCTGCTTGTGTTGTTTGTGTTGTGTCGGCGAGGGTTCCTGAGTGAGTCCTTGAGTTAGGGAATAAAAAGGTATATCTTCTCATGTCCCTTTGTCCTATCCGCTGCGAAGTTCCTGTTTAAGCTTTGTAGCGTTGGCGGGGCGAGGAAGACGGGTATAGTTTATGTGTCCCTTGTTCATGATGTTGCGTGTGTGTGTGTGTGTGTGTGTGTGTGTGTGTGTGTGAGTGAGTGCGTGTGTGTACGTGCTCAAAATAATTGCACAGTAATTAGCGTATCATTAATTTTGTCGTACATATATAACTAGACGAGGAACGCCTTGCATGGTAATTAGATACACTCGGCGCCAGGTGATCGTGGCATAAAAAATGAAATAATAATTGTACATAAACTGTCTGCCACGGCCTCGGAAACCTCCACAAGGCTAGATTATAAGTGTTGATGCGAGGCTTTTCTTGTTGCTGCCTGTCCTCACAAGTCACCCGCGTGTAGTGGTCCTCAGCGGCTGGGTGAGGTGCGGGGCTGGAGTCCGCGAGCGTGACAGCGGCGAAATAATCCTTTGCTGCATGGCTCTCGGTGTTTAGCTGTAGTTGCCAAGGTGAGGGTCTGGCGCTCCCCACAGCAGGGAAGGATATGTGAGTTCATTCCGAGGGTCTCCTCAAGTATTGCCTGTACATATTTTTACCAGGATCATGTTATTTGAAAGAAACATATAATTGCGAAGTCAATCTCATAGTGCTTGCTAACGTATTACATCGCTAGACACACGCAGGGAGCCTCAAGAAAAAAATCGTTTTGTTTCAGTATTTTTCTTTATAAGTGTCATGCGGGCGCTGAGTGATTTGAAGACCCTCAAGACTTACTAGGAGGGAGGCAGCGGCAGGAAGGGGACGTCACCCGCGACGAGGCAGAAATTTATGGTTGTCATCTCGCTGGGCTGATCGTTGAGTAGACGGAGGGACGAGGCGCCTGGAGATTGGCAGGGCTTGCATGCAGGGTGCGGGCGTGGCGGGCGGTGTGTTTGCCGCCCCTCTGGCCGTGAGTGTGTCCGTGCATGTCCGGCTGTCCTTGAAGTTCACACTTTATGGGACCAGGAAGCAGAATTTCCTTCGTTTAATCTCGAGTTTCTAAGACTGCCACTCGTTCTTTGCGTAGATATGTGATACTTCCTGCCAGAGTCATGCTTTCATTTCCATGTATTAAACCAATCACGTGCTCAGGTTAAGAACGTATCGCTGGTTCACAGACAATGGCTGAAGGTTGCAGCTGTGCAGGCGTGTGGCGACCTTCAGCCCTCTCTAATACACAGCGGGAAGAGTGACGAGAGTCTGCGGGTGTGGGGGTGGGGGAGAGGTGGTGTAAGGCGAAGGGAGCGTTGCACGGAGGAAAGTTTTATTGATTTCTTAAGACTTTTTGGTGATAAAGTGGAGATCGCGATTAACAGAAGTGACTCGACACAACAAACGACGTCGATTTTATGAGATGAAGGTCACGCTCAGGGGCTCTTTCTTACGGTGAGTGACCTGGCAGCAGAAATCCTTTTAACCATTTGTCGTTAAAGGGGAAAAGCTTACTGAGAGACGCGTACGATCCTTAAGTGAGGTTCGTCTGTCCATGTTCTAGTTGTCTGAAGGTTAAACAAAACCTTAATAAGTTTTTGCAGAGAAAAGAAAAAAACTAATGATGTCCTATTTGTCTGAAGGTTAAATAAAGCCTTAGTAAATCCTAGTGATGAGTATGTGAGAGAAAATGTGTCGATGTTCTTGTTTTGAGTAGGTGAAGGAGAGCGGAAATGGTTCTCCAGTTGTCTGAAGGAGAAAGAAAGCCTGAATGGGATCTAATGGGGAGTATATGAAAGAAAACGTAATGTTACTCTAGTTCTCAATAGGCAAGAGTAAACGCAATGGTGTTCTAGTTAGGAAGAAACTAAACTAATAGGCCGATATTACAAGACACCTTCCCATCTCACATCGCAACTATATTTCTAAAGGTCAAAGAATGAATGAATCGGATTCTAATGAGTGTTTTTTTTTTTTTGGTTCATACTACTAAAGAAGGATCAAACTACCATCAGGGTCATGAAACTACTCCTGGAAATGCCCTAAACTTATACGAAACCCCTGTCAAATATGTGAACTTGGGCGGCGAAATGTTTTAAAATACGACCCATATTCTCTCCTGGTGTCGCCTTTCGCAAATTTCCCCTCCGTTGTCCTCATCTTCCCTCCCTGCGCCACACTCCCGTCGGGTAACCACACTACTGGGGCCACAGGGGCGTGTTTCAGGGGCGTGGAGGGGGACGAGACGCAGCCGGGGGAAGGACGTAATGAGTGGAAATAAAGTAGAAGGGGACAGCTGTTATTAGTATCAGTTTGGGCTATTATTACCGATATTATTACTACTGTCATCATTGTTTTTATTATTATTATTATTCCTATTACTCTTATTATCATCATCACCAGCATCATCATCACTATCATCTCTTTTAATGGGAAAAATCCTTAACACAATTACCTTGATTAATAATCGTTTCATGACTCTCATATAGGATTCTCATTAACTCATTACCGTTATCAGCTCGTCACGGTGGCCGCTGGAGGAGCTAATAAGGCTAATAATAATTATAACGCGACACGAGAGGAGGGGCCCCGCAGCGCGTTATAGAGGGAACGGGTGAGGGGCGGCGGGAGTAGGGCGCCCATACCTCCCGACGCCTCTGAAATCCGGGAGGCAGAGCATGATCCCACAACTTAACCTAACCAACCTAATGTAACCTAACCTAACCAACCTTAACCAACCTAACCTAACCAAACCATACCTAACCAACCTAACCCAACTAACGAAACCTAACCTAACCTAACCTAATCAACCTTATATCTAACTGGCACAGGTAGAGACAGTAGGAAAATGAGAGCTGGAGGGAGGATAGAAGGCAAGAAAAAGAGATGAGAGAGGATACTGCAATAGAAGAGAGGGAAACCGGGAGTATAAAAGCGTGAGGATAGCATAAGACTGTGTAGAGAGAGTGTTACGATAGAACAGAGACCCCGGGGGATTAGAAGGCAAAGGAAAGACCTGAGAGAAGATACCGTAATAGAGGAGAGAGCCCCCCAGGCTGTAAGGCGTGAAGATGGCATAAAACTGTGTAGAGATATTACATTACGATATAAGAAAGAGAAAGAAAGACCCCGGGGGCTTAACGGCGACAGGGTATATGATCCTCTCTTTATAAGCCATCGCGTGCTGCCATTCACTACTTAGAGGGTCGGCCTTTGAAGCTTGAGACATGGGGAGCTTTGGCGTTTCTAGTAAGTCGACAGTGAGGTTCAGCTTGACGGCGTTGCGGAAAGTTAATAATTTCGAAGACCTCATAACACTAAATATATGTATCACGAGGCATCCAATTACGGGCAGGAATACAAAGATCACTGCAGCTGTGTGTGAGGCAGTGGTGGTTTTAAAACATGTCCACTTCGTTTAGTGACGGACCTTGGCAGTGCAGTTTGTCCGTGTGGGGAAGATCACACCGAAATTTGGGAAGTTTCAAGCACTTGGTAAATCTTAAGGCGGAGAGAGCGCACAACTCACAGTAAGTTTTGCCGACGCTGATCTGTTGTGCCGGACGAGACACTGCCGGCCGCCTAAGACCACAAATTGCGAAAGTGTTCAGGATTTCGATTTGGGAATGACACTCGGAAGTCAGTTCATGGATTGCTATAACAGCTAAGTGAAGTGTCTTACCGCACGATAGTCCCTGAACGGCAAAATAAACTAGGGAAAGACGGCTAACTATTATATGCTACCAGAAACGGTGCCATGGCCAATAGTGTCATAAATCCTGGCATAATACTGATGACAGCGGTGGGATCTAAACGTCCAGCGAAGTAATTGACTCTCATAGTTTAGGTTATGTGTTCATGTATTTACAGATTCATGGGTGCTAGGTAGACAAAGTTCGAGCTAAAATGAATAGAAAAGAAAAACGAAAGACAATTTTTTGCCACATATCAAATAACCACTTTCTCATATCCTTTGGTATTTCGCATCAGTATAACACTTGGGGTCAGAGGAATGTTACTGTGATCCTCAGGGAGCGACAAATCAACCTTGCAAAGAGAGAGGGTCAATAAAGGCGAGACAAGTCAGGCCAGGACGCCGCACAAAGACCTTTAGCGGGAGGAGCGGGGAAAGAGGAGTGAGGGAGTGTGTCGGGGAGGGCAGCGGACAAACAACGCAGTCTTCATTACTCCTTCCTGTCCCAAAGTATTGTGATTCATGCCAGGCTTCATTCCTTGCTTCCTTTTTCATTTTGTTTTGCTCTTGAGACTCCTTTTGACTCCTTTGCTCTAATCATTACATTCTCCAAATTTTCCTTGACCGACGGACATAGATGGCTTAGAAAGGAGAAACACGGAAGGCCCAATTATAAGGTGCCTACCATATGCATGCTTTAGGGAGGAGGATGAAATGAGGGAGGCGGTGAGTGAGTGTGATTTGATGGAGATGGATGGGGTGAAAGATACGCCGGCAGATATACAGGGAGGAAGAGGTGAAGTAGAAGAAAGTGGAACAAGGTATGCGTGAGGTATAGGAAGGAACGCGAAGATGATGACGGAAAGGACACGGGAGAAGAGACGATGTAGAGTAAGTACGGGCTTACGGAAAGCGTGGAAAAAACAGGAGACCGTCAAGCAAACATGGAGGAGATACAAGTAGCGGAGAGTAGGACGGATGAAGCGGAGTCCAAATGGAGAGTATGTAGAGTAGCAATTGGCAGGTGGAGGAGAGGGGAGGGACTGGACGAGAAGGAGGTGGGAGGAGGGGAAAGGTAGGCTGGTGTTTGATGGCTGGGCGGGATGGTGTGTGAGGCTGAGCGGGGATTGAGTGGCAGCTGGCCCTCGGGGAAACCATCATATATTACACGGTGACGCGGCTCGCTATCTCTGGCGGGAGCGCTGGGCTGATGCGGGAGGCAGAGGAGAGGCCGTAAAGGAGGGACTTGACGCGGGGAGGCGGGGGTAGGTGAAGGAATTTACCAATGGCTCTTGATGTATTGGTGTTAGCCCACAGTAATGGTGAGGAAGAGTGCCTGCCTGCCTGTCTGTCTGTCTACATACCCCCCTACCTACCCGGCATGGTGATCGCCCCCCCCAGCTAAGCGAGAATGAACGCGGCCACAAATACAAAGATCGATACTTTTTCTAAGGTGCCTAATTACGTTGTGAGAGGCGCGAGAGGCGATGAATGGGGGCTTGATGACAGGGAGTGTGATGGTAATGGTGGTGGAGGCCGTGGTGGTGGTGGCGGTGGCGTAGCAAATGGATGGTTGGTGGTTGGTGTGTGGGGGGGGTGGGGGGTGCAGGATGTGATATATGGTCGTGATGTGTTATGATAATGGTAGTACTGGCGTGATTGTTAGTAGGTGATGGGTGGGCAGAAAAGGTGACGGCGGGAGAGACACAATGGCGATGATAATGATGACCGTCGTGCAAGATATAGACGTAGCAAGATATCATACAATAGAGTGAGAGATAGATAAATATAGAGAGAGCACAGTAAGACTACGATAGAGAGACAGATAAACAGACGGAGAGAAAGAAACACGAAACAAAACAAACCAAGCTGGACTCAATGGGCAGCAGAAAGAGTCACAACCGGAGCATACGTATCAAGTCTAACCCAAATTGTATACTGTGAAGGAGGAGACGAGTGAGGGAGAGTGGGAAGAAGCGCAGAGTGAGTAAGACGGTGAAGGAAGAGACGTGGAGTAAGAGGCATGGAGTGAGTATAAGGGGAGTGAGTAAGAGAGTAAGAGTGTGAGGCGTAAAGTGAGTAAGAAGGCTGAGGAAGAGGCGAGTAAGAGAAAGGGGAAAAGGAGCGAGAAGGCGTGAAGTGAGTTTTCCAGCGTGAGTCATTGGTGAATAAAGAGATTAACACCTGAGTAACGACCTGGGCCGCGCTGAGGAAGGGGTAGAGCCGAGCAGGGTAGGCCAGGGCAGGGCGGGAAGGGGTGAAGGGGCCGGCACTGACTCAAGCCTAATGCCGGTTTATGCTTCCGGATTTATCATTGGCGCGTGACTTGGCGGCGATGGGAACGCAAGAACCAATCTCTGTAAAGTCCTCCTCCTCCTCCTCCTCCTCCTCCTCCTCCTCCTCCTCCTCCTCCACCTCCTCCTCTTTCCTCCCCTTCTTCTCCTCCTCCTCCTCCTCCTCCTCTTTCCTCCTCTTCTTCTCCTCCTCCTCCTCCTGTTCCTCCTCCTCCTCCTCCTCCTCCTTCTCCTCCTCTCCTCCTCCTCCTCCTCCTCCTCCTCCTCCTCCTCCTCCTCCTCCTCCTCCTCCTCCTTCTCCTCATGCTCCTCCTCCTCCTCCTCCTCCTACTCCTCCTCCTCCTCCTCCTCCTCCTTGTACTTAGATTTGTATCGTTGTCATGTACTTGAACCCAATTACTAGCAATTATATATGACCCAGACCTATCAACTACTTACTTACCTACCTACCTACCTACTTACCAACTACCTAGCTAACTACCTACCTACTTACCTACCTATCTACGTACCTACAGACCTTCCTCTTACCTACATACGTACTTACATCATATTTACTAACCTCTTACCCTTACTGGATGTTTTGTCTGCTGGTTGCTAATACACACACACACACGCACACACACACACACGAGACAGGACAAAGGTGAACGGGGCCACAAGGTAAATATACTGCAAATGATCAAATATAAACCGAAGCCTTTGTAGCACTATGAGCTCTTGTTTGTTACGCGCCATGAGGGTGAAAAAAAAAAAAAACGCAGTGTCCCCTACATTCACTCTGATCTGTTTTTTTTTTTTGTTTTTTTCATTTTTGGTGAACTAGAGAGTGAGGGGAAGCGGGGTGAGGGGAGAGGTGAGGGGAGATGAGAGGAAAGTGGGAGGAAACATCACTAACGACCCTTGATTTTTGGGGTTGAGAGAGGGGCGAGGGAGGGAGAGGAAGAGGGAGAAAAGGAAAGAGGGAGAAAAAGGGGTAGCTTCTCTATTGCAATGATATTTACGAAAAGGGGGAATATATAAAGTGTGTGTGTGTGTGTGTGTGTGTGTGTGTGTGTGTGTGTGATCGAGAGAGAGAGAGAGAGAGAGAGAGAGAGAGAGAGAGAGAGAGAGAGAGAGAGAGAGAGAGAGAGAGAGAGAGAGAGAGAGAGAGAGAGAGAGAGAGAGAGAGAGAGAGAGAGAGAGAGTTGGACAGGCAGGCAGACAGGCAAACAGGCGGACAAACACAAACACAAACAAGGGAGACAAACAAGCAGTACACAACACAAAACCGGTTCAATTAAAAAAAAATAAAGCAAAAACAAACAAACCCAGAAACAAAAAAAAAACGTACCGGCCCTCAGAGCAAACAAACAAACACACTAACAAGGAAAATGAAAAAGAAAAGCAACACAACAACAGCAACAACAACAACAACAACAACAACAGCAACGACGACGACGCATGCAACTCAAACTCAACTCAAGACAAACCAAAGGAAACCGGAACGTTAAACACACACACACACACACACACACACACACACACACACACACACACACACACACGCACGCACACACAACCTCCCTCTCCCTTTCATACACACACACACACACCACCACCACCACCAATAAACATCATCACCACCACCGCACACCAAACGAGATCAAACACCACACACATACTCACTCGCTCCCAAGAAGAAGGAAATAAACCAACACAACTCGACAAGGCTGAACAAATGCCGGCACTCTATTTTGCATCACCAAGCGGAGTTCCTGAGGTGATATGAATCGTGTCTATATTTCACATCTCCGTAATGGGCTCCGGCGAGTGTCACGGGGCGAAGGAGACAAAGAGTGATACGGCGACTTATCTTCGCCCGGAGCAGGCCAGGTCAGCTCCCAGCGGGTCACGGGCGAAAAGGACGAAAAGAGGGAACGAGTGTTAGAGACTGGAGAGAAGGAAATGGTAGAAAGGACGTGGAATTGAAGACACACGAGATGGAAGAGTGGATAGGAAAGGTAGTACATCAGTTTACAGTGGGTTATGGGTGAAGGGGGAGAGGAAGAGAGTGAAAAGGAAAAGCTAGAAAGGTCGTGGAATTAAGGGCACACGAGATGGAAGAGTGGACAGGAAGAGCAGTACATCAGCTTACAGTAGCTTATGGGTGAAAGGGGAGAGAGGGAAATAGTGTGACGTTGAGGGCATACGCTATACCTGCGCGTGGCCTCGGTGCTCATCTTCGTTTCATGGCCTTGTGAGAGAGAGGAAGGTGTAGAAAAAGGTGAGATTCGGTCAATATTAGCTACAAAAGGAAGAACAGTCATTAGTTTGGATATACATAAGGAGGAAGAGTGAATAGCAAGATGACCAGTATAGTTTCGAGTGGGATATCAGTGTTGGGACTAAACGAGGGAGGTGAACTGAGGTCGGGAGAGGACCTAAATGAGGGGAAAAGGAAAGAAAAGTCATAGCAATAAAAGGGGATGGAGGAGTGGATTGGAGGAGGACCAAAACCGTTTCCAGTGAGTTATAGGAGAAGGGACAAACAGGAGAGGGAGTTCAGCTGAGGTCGTGAGGGGAGAGAGGAATGGAAAAAGGAAGAAAAAAGCCTTACGGTTGAAAATGGGATAAAAAAAGTTGAAAATAGGAGTACCTCAGCAGTTGAAAATGGTTTAAGTAAAGGGGGAGCAAGTTGTTTGGTGACTTAGAGGGATGAAGTACGGTATGAGATGAGATTGAGAATGGGATGATAAGACGGAAAAGAAACAGATCAAGTCAGTTGGATTGCGTTTACAGGTGAAGGGCGTTAGGTGGCGAGGTTAGGTTGCAAGAGGAATTGGAAATGGAAGAGAAGAGTTATAGAGTTCATGGTCGGACGAAAAAGAATACAGAGGGAAAAAATAATCACTCCAGTTCCATGCGGAGAGAAGAAAAGATAAAGAGAAAGAGTAATGGTGGAGAGTCGTTGGTTATGTAGAGGGAGGGAAGGAAAGGAGAGTTAGGGAGGGAGGGAGAAAAAAGTCAAGGGGATGGAGTAGAGAAAAAAAGTAGATGGAGAAAAAGGTGGAGGAGGATCAAAGGGGATTTCAGAGAGGGAAAAAAAAGAGGAGAGGACAGAGTACATTGGGGTGACGGGATGGAAGAGAGGAGGAGGAGGAAGAGGAGGAGGAGGAGGAGGAGGGGGAGGAGGACACAGGTACGATAAGAGTCATTTGTTTAACCTCGTACGATTTTGCGACTGAGAAGGGAAGCATTATTTTTGTTTACTTGGTGTGTGTGTGTGTGTGTGTGTGTGTGTGTGTGTGTGTGTGTGTACTGTAAACATTATTTGGTTTCTGGTTTCATCATTGCAACGTTAAAGCAGAAAATAAATAAGATGCATGGATGAAAAGAGAGAAAAAAAAAATGTGGAGAGAGAATAGGGGAGAGCACCAGCAGCAGCAGTAGTAGTAGAATTATTATTATTATTATTATTATTATTATTATTATTATTATTATTATTATTATTATTATTATTATTATTATTATTATTATTAGTTGTAGTAGTAGTAGCAGTAGTAGTAGTAGTAGTAGTAGTAGTAGTACAGTAGGAGTAGGAGTAGTAATAGTAGTAGTAGTAGTAGTAGTAGTAGTAGTAGTAGCAGCAGATACATTAGTGATGATGAAAATGATGGTGATTATGATTATGAACAAAAATCTAAACGCACTGATTAAAATAATAATAACAAGTATAATAACACTAATGGACATGCCTTTTTCCCGGCAGTTCAGGCCATTCACTAACCACCAGTCAGCTGTACGTGTACGAGATAGTCTTACTTACATCGTCCGCTCCGGGTCTTTTCCGAAACTACCGTCCCGACACAAACTTTTCTCGTGCTCTCCCTCGTTCTCGCATTAAATAAGGAACCAACAAGTTATTTTTCTCTCGCTTTCTTTCGCAACCCGTTATTCACGCATTACTTCGCCCGCTCCTGACGCTTGGTTTGTTGCGTGGATGTTTAGCTGCGGTTAAGAGGGTAATGCTAGTGTTAAGGAGGAGAGGGAAAGAAGATGATAGAGGAAATAAATGAGACAAGCAGGACAGAAAGGACTTGTGGAGGAGGAGAAGAAGAAGAATAAGTAGAAGAAGTAAAAAGAGAAAGAGAGGGATAAAAGAGAAGAGACATATAGGAAATGGAGTTAGAGGAGAATGACGAGAGGAAAGAAGAGAGAAACGAAAAGAATAAGAGACTTGGAAAAAAAAAGATGGGGGGGGGGGGCTGGCGTGGATGAAAAAAGGATAATAGTTAAGGGAAGGAAGGGAAAATTAAAAAAAAAAAAAACATAGGCGACAATAAGTTAAAAAAAGGAGTGCAATTTTATGAGCAATCGGAGAAGTGCCATCATCACTATCATCATCATCATCATCATCATTATTATTATTTGCTTCAACAACATCTCCAATATCGTTTTCCTCTTCCTCCTTCTCATCCTTTTCCTTCACTTTCTTCTCCTCCTCTTCCCATCATCATCATCATCATTAGTTTATCAATATCTCCAGTATCGTCCTCCTCTTCCCCCTTCTCATCCTTTTCCTTCGCTTTCTTCTCCTCCTCTTTCCATCATCATCATCATCATCATCACCATTAGCTTTATCAACTTCTCCAATCTCGTTCTCCTCCTCCTCCTTCTCATGCATCTCTCCTTCCACCTCCTCTTTCTCATCATCATCATCTTCATCATCATCATCATTAACAAAGCCATGCACCATTACAGCCTTGCATCATCTCCGTCTTCAGCCGTCATGCTGCATAACGAATTAGCGCATTACTAAGCTCGGTCATACATCACCACCACTTGTCATCACCACCACCACCACCACCACCACCGCGTCCTCCTTCCCTCGCCTCACCAAGCTAGGAAGGCATGCACGTCGCCACTCCTTTTGTCTCCTTCCTGCTGTTTGTTTTTTCTTTTCTTTTATTTCTCGGCATCTGTCTTCCTCAAGGTCGCGTGTGGGGAGGCAGGAAGAGCTAAGGAGCCATAAATTAATTCCTTACGTAGAGGATGATGAATAAAGTCTTTGACCTAATATGTTTTCTTTCCTCTCCATAGTTAATCCTTGTCTCCTTTTATAATTCTTTTCCTTTTCGTTTTTCATTGTTCTTTTCTCTATGTAGCGGATGTTGAAAAAAAGGCAGACTTAATATAATTTCCTTTCCGTGAGCAACTATTTTTTGTCTCCTCTTATGACTCTTTTCCTCTTCATTCCTCTTTGTTTGTTTTTTCCTCTGTGTAGCGGATGTTGAAAAAAAGGCAGGCTTGGTATCAGTTCTTTCCGATTATTAACTTTTATTTGTCTCCATGATTGTTTTCTTCTTCATTCCTCTTTTTCTTTTCCTTTTTCATCGTCCTATTCTTCCTCCACTTCTCATCCTTCTCCTGTTTGTCTTATTTCTTTTCTTCTTCATTCCTCTTTTTCCTCTCCTTTTTGAGCGTCTTATTCTTCCTCCACTTCTCATCCTTCCCCTGTTTGTCTCATTCCTTTCCGATCCTTTTCCACTCTATTTTCTCTCACATTAGATCTTTCTTTTCTGTCTATGGCCGTCTGCTCTTCCTAGTCCCTCTTCTTCACATTATTACTATATATTTGCACTCAGTTCTCCATTTTTCACATTCTTCTTCTATTCCTGTCATCATCCGTCTTTCCTTTCCGTTTTTCTACTGTTATGCCTTCTTCTCTTCTCTCCTTTTTCCACATCTACGTAACACAACTACCTACGCAATTATTATCCTTATCACGTCCTTCTTTTTCTCAACTCTCATTAACCTTCTTTCCTTTATTGTTTTTTTCTCCTCCTCTTTCTCCTTTTTGTTCTCCTCCATAACCTGTTGTACACCCACTCAACACCTTCACTCATCTCCTCTTTCTAATATTCTTCTCATCTTCTCCCTCGTCCCACTCTGTTCTTCTTTTTCCTCTTCCTCCTCTCCTCCGCCTCCTCTTCTTCTCTCCTTCTGCAGCAATTTTACACCTACTCAACACCTCCACTCCTCTCCTCTTTCTAATATTCCTCTCATTTTTCTCCTTCTTCGTTTATGTCCCACTCTTTTTCCCCCTCTTCCTCCCTTTCACCACTTTTTTCTCCTTCTGCAGCTATTCTACACCTCCACTCCTCTTTCTAATATTGCTTTCATTTTCTCCTTCTCCGTTCCTGTCCTCCTCTGTTTTTCCTCTTCTTCCTTCTCCTCTTGCTCTTCCTCTAAAGCTGTTTCGCATCCACTTACAAGTTTTAATAACGTCACAAACTGCGTCGTTGTTGTTTTGTAGTTAGCGGTCGTTTTTATACTCCGTTTCATTTTATTGTTTTTTTCTGCAAGTTTTCCTCGTCCTCCTCCTCCGCACAAAGTTATTCTCGTCTCTTCTTCTTCCTAACATTCCTTCACTTATTGCTTTTCTTTCACATCTCTTTAAATATTCATTCTTCTTCTCTTTGTTCTTGTTTTTATCGTTTTTTTTTATAACTTTTTTACTTTTATTTTCCTTTTTTATGGTTCGTGCTGTTTCTTCTTATTGCTGCTGTTGCTGGTGTTATTGTTCTTGTTATTATTACTTCTATTATTACCACGATTACTACAACAACAACAACAACAACAACAACAACAGTAATAACTACTACTACTACTACAACTACTACTACTACTACAACTACTACTACTACTACTACTACTACTACAACTACTACTATTACTATTACTACTACTACAATTACTACTATCATTCCTAACATAATTATGAGTGATATTTTGTTATTATTTTCTATCATTAGTATCATCATCATGATCATCACTATTGGTACTATTTCACTACTATTTCATTTTTATCCAATACTTTTAAGGTTTCGTAAAAGCCACGTTCTGTATCCCATAAAAAAAATTGCGTCCAACCGAACAGATTTTTTTTTGTTTTTATTTTCTCCCTTTCAGTCTTTTCCCATGGGCGACGTTAAACCAGAGAGCCGACCAGCCCATAGCTACCCTTAGCGGCCCGTCCTGGAGTGGGGAGATGTGTGCGTGTGGTGGGGAAGTGTGGGCATACTTTGTGTAGATGACTGCTATCGGGGAGAATGTGCGGTGAGGTGCGAGGAACGAGGGACGGTGATGTGGCTTAGGGCCAGAGTGTCACGTTCTGAGGCTCCCTCTAAGGATCTTGTTGTGTATGTTTGGTGTTTCTTGGACGTTGTGGATGTAAAAAGCTACCAGTTCCTCCTCGTGACGAGTACATTGACATCTGTTTTTAAAGACCTGTAAAAAGAAACATCCCCAAGGAACATAATTTATTTTACTTGCCTCGTTCAGGAAAATCTCAAACTCGAAGAAATGGAAGTGTAAAAAAATGTATTCTCTGTTATTCAGTCAACAAATGTTTTCCACTTTTGACTACCGCGTCTGTGTTGTCAGCCTTTACTGCCGCAGGAGTGCTGGCGTGAGGGCTGGCGGCGGTCACATAATGCCAGGTTATTGCCGCCTCCTGCCTACCAGCTCCGCCACCGACACTTGTTAGCACGATGCTCCACTCTGCACACACCCTTCCCGTCTCGCCTTTCCTTGCTGCTGCTGCTATAAGGCCTTTTTGCTACTGGTGCTATTACTACTGCCGGTACCACTACTATTACTACTATTATTACAACCATAACTGCTACTACTACTGCTACTGCCATCATCAATGGAGTAACACCAATGATAGGGATAGTAGTAGTAGTAGTAGTAGTAGTAGTAGTAGTAGTAGTAGTAGCAGTAGTAGTAGTGAAAGAAGTATACCAGTGATATAATAGTAGTAGAGGTGACACAAAGCAATAACCGTAGATGTAGTAGTTTTAGCAATAGTAGAAGTGAGAGTAGTAATTGTCGTTCTTGCTGGTGCTGGTGCTGTTGTTGTTCACGTTGTTGTTATTGTTGTAGGATTACCAGCCGTTTCAGCGTCGTTAAGCCTTTTTTCCTGTTTCCCTCATGCATGCCGAGGCGAGGCAGAAGCTCGAACTCAATGTACAAAAAGAAAAAGAAGCGTTGTTGCTGCTCGTTGAAAGAATCCAGGGAAAGAAACGTCCGTGAGGAATATTCTTTTACATAATTTTTCCGCCTTTTCTTCGCTTTGAAGTTTGTCTGATCTGAAGAAAGGAATAAAGGCAAAGATGAGTTATGTATTTTTTCAACGTTTGCCCGTGTGCAGATCATAAAGAGAGAGAGAAAGTTAGGCTCATAAATACGATATTATTATCAAGTTCAGGCCATGTGCGGGGTTTTAACGAAAGAGGGGAGGAGGAGGAGGAGGAGGAGGAGGAGGAGGAGAGGAAGTGAAGGAGATACGCAAATTAATATAGTCCATGTATGTGTATATGTGAATTTGTGTGTGTGTGTGTGTGTGTGTGTGTGTGTGTGTGTGTGTGTGTGTGTGTGTGTGTGTGTGTGTGTGTTTGCTTGCGTGTGTGTGAGCGTGTACGTGTGCATTTAAGTGAACGTGCGTGTTCATTTATTCACTAAGTCGGCGGCGGGACAGGGGCTGCAATAATATCTACAAACCGCTTTAGAGGAGGTGATATTAACTCTCCTCTCAGCCAGCCAGCCAAGCGCCACGTCGGGCCGCTCCTTCCCCCAGACGGTGTCCCAGCCTGCTGTGCCTCGCGTTGATCCCATTAACACCTCTCACAGACGTCTCAAGGAGCGGCGTGTGAGGAGTGCTCGCGGCTCACCTGCCCCGCGTTTTTATTGCACGCTGCGTCGAGGAGGTGATGAAGAAAGGAAGTGAGGGCGGAAGGAAGGAGGGAGAGAAGGAAAGGGATGTTTTCAGCTAAATATGAAAGAAAAGTAGTAATACTGCACGCTGCGTCGAGATGATGAGGAAAGGAGGTAAGGAGGGAAAAAAAAGGAAGGAAGGGAGGGGATGTTTTAAGCTAAATATGAAGAAGTAATAATATGAACCGAATTTTGGGAGAGTCAGATATGTAAATAGATAGGCAGAACAAAAAGGATAGAAGGACGGAAGTGTAAAAGGGAGAGAAATATCAGAGGAAGGAAGGAGGGAAGGAGAGTATGTAGGATAGAGGGATGTTTCAAACTAGATATAAAGGGGAAATAATAATATTGACAGAATTCAGAAAGAAAGAGATACATACTTAGATATGTAGTGAGGGTGGAAGGAAGGAAGGAAGAAAGGAAGGAAGGAAGGAAGGAAGGAAGGAACGAACGAAGGAACGATCGAACGAACGAAGGAGAGAAGGAAGAAATGGTAAAATTAATCTAGCTACTAAGTGAAAGTAGTTATAAGAACAAAAATTAGGGAGATATACAAAGATATATAAATAGATAGTCAAGGTGGGAGACAGAAAATAAGGATGGGCATATTAAGTTGGAAAGGAAAAGTGAGTAGATTTACGGCCTTTTTTAGGGAGAAAGACAAAAATTAGATGGATAGAAAAATAAATTGAATGCATATAATGATGATGATAATAATGATAATGATAATAATAATAATAATAATAATAATAATAATAATAATAATAATGATGATGATGATGATGATGATGATGATGATGATAATAGTAATAATAATAATAATAATAATAATAATAATAATAATAATAATAATAATAATAATAATAATAATAATAATAATAATAATAATAATAATAATAATAATAATAATAATAATAATAATAATAATAATAATAATAATAATGAAAAGAGAGAGCAAAGAAACTTAGAGAAACTATAATTGCTCGTGAAAAAATAGGCAAAGACCTGAATATTAAAACAAAAGAGAAAAGAAAACTTGCTAAATATTGCACTGTAAAGAGGGTTCAGAGTCTTTCGCCGGGCGTGACTTCACATTACACTTCGTCTCTCCCAAAAACTAACGAAATCGTCGACAGAGCAAAAGAGAAGTTACCGGCAAGATGTTTAAGATTTTTGCAACTAACCCGGTGAAAAGCTAATTAATATTAAGCAAATACGAATATCTGAGTCACATGAATAATGAATAAACTAGAGCTATGAGATCTTTCCCTGAGTCAATAGGATCTTCATTACACGAGTGTTTTCAGAGAATATGATTACCAAGTTCTGAGAATCCTTCTGTTGTGAGACCTGACGCGGAAGGAAAGGTTCAGATTTGCTAGGAATACGCTGATTGAATTTTAATCTAATATTCCTTACAAGGCAGAGTGACCCACCAAAGAACTGCTATAGAAGGAATGTGTTTTTGCTATTATCTAAAAATGATAAAAGGTGTACTTATATTTAATTGTGTTTCTTGTCATCTTTTTCTCATTTTTTTGGCCTGGAATGTAGTAGAGCAAGTTGGTGCTCCTTACTTTCTTTTCTGTGGTTAAACGGCGAGGAAACAGCGTCCCTGGGAGCATCTTGTTATTGCGCACGGAATCAAGTATAATGCTTTCCTGCTCTTCCGTTTCCTTAAGTTTATGTGGTGGAGAGGCGAACAAACAACGTCTCTGAGCTTACCAGTTATTTTTGTGCTCGGAATCAAGGATAGAAAGTCGCTACTTACCTTTCTGAAGCAAAAAGGCAAGCAAACATCGTCTCTGGGCGTAGCAGTTAATATCTAAAGGTCTGGCGCTGTCTCCCACGTTGAAAGAAGAAATCTAAATTTATGATACTTGTGATGATTAGCTGTATGGATGTTGTAACTAAAGCATCAATTTATTATAAAATGTGGTCGTCAGTTTCAGCACTTTCATCATAATACAGTCCGTGAAATATGTCTTGCAGCTATAAACAGAAAAATATATGTTTAGCCATAAGGAATATTTGTTGGCTGATGCGTTTTGCGTTATCAGTTATATATTACGAATAATATTGGAGAACCGAAGAATTTATGTGGCCGAGCATAATCGCAATGCTTTTTATCTTCCATTATGAAAATACCTCCACTGTTACTGCTCGAATTCCAGCTTTATTAGTTTTTGTTGGTAATGTAACTGTGAACGCCGCCATGAAGAACTGTGCACCGACGTATAATAACGTTTCATAACAATGCTTTTACCGGATATAAAATAATTAATAATAAAATAATAATAATAATAATAATAAATATTAAATAATGCTGCTGTTGCTACTACTACTACTACTACTACTACTACTACTACGACTACTACTACTACTACTGCCACTACTACTACTACTACTACTACTACTACTAATAATAATAATAATAATAATAATAATAATAATAATAATAATAATAATGATAATAGCTGTGGCATTATCAGTATTATTATTATTATTAGTAGTAGTAGTAATAGTAGTAGCAGTAGCACGAACAGGAGGAGGAGGAGGAGGAGGTGGAAGAGGGTTAGAAAGATGAGGAGGAGGAGGGGGAGGAAGAGAAGGAGGATTCGAATGTGGAGGTGGAGGAGGAGGAGGAGGTGGCAGAGACAAATGAGGAGGGGGGGAATGGAGGGAGGAGCAGGGGAGGGGCATCCATATTTCATTGTTGTATTCTTGACCGTGATGTTGTTCTGCCATTCCGTGTTTTCGTACGTGCGCGGCGTTTTCCTTCAGTCCACGCACATGGAGGTACCAAAGGGAAGCGTGCAGACCCAGACCTAAAAAGAAAACCCAGAAAAAAAGGACTCCATGATCTATAAAAGGAGGAAAAAAAAAACGATAATCACATCAATACCGTTATGACCCAAATCTGATTACACAGGTGCCGCTTTTTGTTGTTGTGCGCCTCTTCCCCCCCCCCCCTTATTTCCTCCCCCCCCCCTCCCCTCCTCCACTTGATATGCCTCCCCTTTGCAAACTACTAGAATACCTCTGTCCATAAAACCAACACATTCCCCCTCCGCAAACCATGATATCCCCTCCACAACTCACAATATTTCCTCCACACTCACAATAACCCCTCCATAAGACCACATCAGTCCCCCTCCACAATACACACACTACAGTATCCTCTCCGTAAAACCAATGCATTGCCCCTCCACAGCCCATGGTATCCCCTCCACAAACCACAATATCTCCTTCACAACCTACAATATCCCATTCATAAGGCCACAATAATCCCCCCTCCACAATACACACATTACAATCCATAAAACCAACACATTCCCCCACCACAACCCATGATATCCCATTCACATACCACAATATCTCCTCCACAACCCACAATATCCCTTCCATAAGAGCACATTAATCCCCCTCCACAATCCACGATAACCCTTACACACACTACAATACGTCCTCCATAAAACCAACACATTCCCTCTCCTCAATCTATGATATACCCCCCATTAACCACACTATCTCCTCAACAACCCACAGTGTCCCCTCCATAAGAGCACAATTATCCCCCTCCGCAATCCACTATAACCCTTACACACACTACACTACCCTCTCCATAAAAGGTCAACATTCTCCATTCGCAATTCACCTTACCTCCTCCACAGTCTCGCGTCCTACCTCCCCTTCTTCCTTTTCCCTTCTGCTTATCACTTCTCTATATAAGTTTTCTCTATATACTTTCTTCTCAGTATGTCTCTTCTCTCTATTTCTCTTCTGTCACAAACTCCACTACTAACACTGCTATAATCACCACCACCACCATCATCATCACCACCATCACCACCATCATCATCACCACCATCACCACCACTATCGCCACCATCACCACCTTCACCTTAACAACCATTCGAGTGACATTCAAATTCACCATTATTGCCACTCTTAGCTATATTTACTCTCTCTCTCTCTCTCTCTCTCTCTCTCTCTCTCTCTCTCTCTCTCTCTCTCTCTCTCTCTCTCTCTCTCTCTCTCTCTCTCTCTCTCTCTCTCTCTCTCTCTCTCTCTCTCTCTCTCTCTCTCTCTCTTGTATTGATACCTGGATTGACTCATTAATAATTTCACTTGTTGACCAGACTCGTTTACGGACCTTCATTTGCTATTGAATTACGTTACTCCTTTGCTGCTTGGACACGTTATTGCCTCGCCTGCCCAATGGCTGTATGTCTCGCTGGCACACTGAGAGCTTTTATATAGTGCGTGGCTATTGATTAATTGACTAATGGATTAATTGACCTCCGGCGACTGTTGTTCTAGTCTATACTTTCTTTGCGTGAGTTGTTTTCTTGTACCGTGTGATGCCTGAAGAGAGGAAACTGTATTTTTTCTAAGTGCTGCCTAGAGCGCTGGTAGGCTGTCTTGATGTGTCTCTTGGACGACCCCAGCCTGTTAGTGACGCAGGTGATATTTATTAACAGTGGCTGCCATGATATATGACTTACTAGGCCCTCGGTGCTCCACTTGAACGAAGTCGCTGAAGTATGGGATGATTGAAGATCTGGGCAGCATGTGGGTAATCTTTCGCCACTCGGTAATGGTTGAAAACTATCAGCGTCCTTCGGTGGAACTCGAACCAGGGCTCACCACGCCCGCACGCTGACCACTCGGCCACCGCCTCCCCAGCCTCCCGCACAATGTCTTTCATGTACGATAATTTACTTATTTATATTATTTTCTTATATCGTGTGGTGCTATCAGACTTTCATGTACGATAATTTCTTTACATATGTTATTTTCTTGTATCGTGTGATGCCTGACGAGAGAAAACTGCCTAGTACAAATTACAATCTCCTCCGCTATCCGTCTTCTCCCGCGTCCCTCATCGGTGCCGTCCGCCAGCCGCCGCGACGTTGCCTGACACATGCTCTGATACACGTCTCGTTGTGGCGGGGACCTTCCGTGAGGTGGGGAGGCATGGGCGTGACGTGGCCAGTGCGGCGGTTTGATCCAAGGTCCTAGAAGCGTCACACATCTTGTATAAATGCTTATGGTATGGTATTGAGTGTGTGTGTGGGGGGGGGGGGTAAGGGGGGGAGTGAGTGTGCGTGTGTTTATGTAACAGGGGGACGTGTGCTTATATCCCTTACTCAGATAGCATAGGACTTGTAATGTATCACAGGTTTTGAGTTCAGCTTCAGAGCGATAAGACCTTTGATCTATATACGCAACAAACCGCGTGAAATATGAATATTCGAAACCCATTCGTCACACAGCAACGACCATCGATAACATCAGCTGTGCATTGATTCCCGGCATTTGCCATACTCCAGACATTGGTGAAAGAAACCTTTGATATATATTTGAAACGTGACGATTTTGTGCCTGTGGTTCCTTGTCCGGTGACCTCGCTGACTGAGTAAGAACTCCGCTCTCTGCAAGGGAGTCGACGCACACTTGATGGAGGGACGTAAACAGCTGTAGCGCACAGCCTCTAAACTCACAATAGTGTTATGCCGCGTGAAGGTTTTACCATCATCATTTTCATGTTTGGTGTACTTAATTATCATACCGGTCTGAACTTTCTACATACCAGATTCCTTAACGCGGGCACGCCGTGAACTCTCTCAGCTACAGAAGATAGACAGAATTCTGAGGATATTTTTGCTTTTTCCTACACAAAAATGTCTGAGGCGAGGTACCGTGGAAAAAAATTACCGACATAATTTAGCAATAAACCTTCCCTAGTGGGCCGGGTAGACTGGCCATAAATATTAATGAAGAACGCCCAGATATCAATGGCTCCCTACCTGCGGAGTACCTGGGAAGCTTTTTTATAACATTCGAGGCCTGGAAAGACAAAAGTACCCCTTACAGAAGTCCCAACAAAAAATGAATAAAGGGCGAAGACTCTCTACGAGTGACTGATTGCCTCGTCTAAACTACCTGCTTTATTTTAGATACTTCGAGAAAAATAATAAACCTTGATTCATCAGGAAAGGCGTAAATACTGGTAAACGCTATCAATGTCTTCGGCATATGAAGGATAGTACCTAAGAAGCGATATGAGAGTTTAGAATCCGAAGAGGAGCGGTAGGACACAACACGATAAATAGGATTTCCGTGAGAACCGTGGAATAGGATGATTCTTTGTATATAGAAAGAAAATAGTAAAATAAGTATAACAATAATAATACAGAACGTGTCTATACATGTTAGGATGATGTCGAAGGCGTAGTTGCTAATGGAACACCAAACAACCACCCACCCACCATGCTGATGTACCAAGCGTTACACGAAGGTTTTTCAGCATGGTTATTTTATTTTAATTCAAGAACGTCCCTGTCAACCATCATGTGTAAAATGCATACAAAACACGTTTCAAATAGATTAAATTCTTTCTCGGAAGCTTGATTAGCAATATTGAATATTACTTTGTCACAATCAGTCAACCGTAGTAAGAAACAGAATAAAGAAAGAGAAGAGAGCAGAAGGATTCCTCTCATGTGCACCGGAAACCTGGCCCCCAGCGAGGTGTTGTATTGAGAAGAGATTACATCAAAGACCTGAGTGTTGGAGGCGCTGATGCATTGAAAGTCGACGGAGTTATCAGGGGCCGGGTAAGTGCCTTGGCTGGGGAGCGGAGGCGGGATATTTCTGGCTCACACGTCGCTGGAAGGTTGAACGTCACACTGATGGAGAGTTAGGCCGTCACGCTCCTTGGTAACCTTGATATTATACTCACTTCTAACATTGATGTCACTCTCTGGGAGCTTTAAAATCACACCAGTGGAAAGGAAGGATACCACGCTTCTTGGTAACCTTGTTGTTGTTTGGTCCATTACAAACTTGGATGTCACTCACTGGAAGCTTTAAAGTCACACCAATGGAAAGGGACGCTACCACGCTTCTTGGTAGCCTTGTTGGTCCATTACAAACTTGGATGTCACTCACTGGAAGCTTTAAGGTCACACCAATGGAAAGTTCGGGGGCCAGACACCTTGGTAACCTTGAAACTCTACAAACATAGACGTCTCACTTACTGGAAACTTCAAGGTCAGACTAGCTGGAACTTGCATATCAAATTCGCTGGAAACACGGCCGTCAGACTATTTTGGAGCTTGTGTTCTTGCCATCCCATAAACAGTCTTGCTTTGGATAGAAGTTTAATAGCTCTCGTTTGAAAGAATCGTGAACAGGAGCATCCGTAAGCAAGGATACACAGGAACAAGAGCTACAGGAGGTAAAATATGATGCATGGCTTTCTCCTCGCGTCCCGGCATCGTCCCTCCCCGTCGTCGAGTGTCCGCATTCTCATCGGCGGCCAGGTGTCTTATCGTCTCCCCGGAAATCCGACTGCGAGAGACACTTTTTCCGCTCGCAGATCCCGTGTAGCGGCTTTGGATGTATTGATTTCCCGGATCGAGTCTTATCGTGCTGGATAGGCGCGCGATCCTCCCCGAACACCTCATCGGATCTCCTTCGAGGCGCATCATTGGTACTCCCTCGGCGGATAACAAAGATTGAATCGCCGCTTGCAGGCCGCGTTTACCCAGCCGCGTTGTCTGCTGGGCTCTTCTCCGGGGTACCTTGGTTATCTTCCCTCCATTGCCCGCCGCTTGAGACGCTGATCCCCGTAGAGAGGCAATAGCGGCGTTAGTGTCTGGAGGCGGTGAAGAAGGCTGCCTGCTCTTTGGGGTTTCTCCTCTCCACTGCATACATTGGCGGCTTGAGAGGGAGAAAGAGATTGATAGATAGATAGATGGATAGTAAGAGAGAGAAAGAGGGAGAGAGAGAGAGAGGGCAGAGGGAGAAGAAAGTAAGTCGTTTGCCAGTTTCTCCTCCCTCCTTCCTCCTTTGCTTCCTCCCCTCGTTATTGTGTGCTATTTTTTTCTCCTCCCACCGTCGTTTCCTTCCCCCGATTTTTCTTTCTTTCTTTTCCTTTTCATCTCTTTTGTGCCTCTCCCTTGTCTTGTGTTCCCCTCTCTCCCCTCCTGAATCTAGAGGTGAGGGGAGGAGTCCGGTGCAGGCGAGGGGAAGGAAGCGGGCGGCCGACCAAGGAAGGAAGGGAAGAAGGAAAAACAAAGGGAGGAAGGGAGAGGTGAGAAACGATGAGAGAAAGAAATCGGGAAGGGAAGCTGAGGGGATGGGATTGACGAAGGGACGATAATAAATATAGGAGAGAGAGAGAGAGAGGAGGAGAGGAGGAGGAGGAGAGAGAGAGAGAGAGAGAGAGAGAGAGAGAGAGAGAGAGAGAGAGAGAGAGAGAGAGAGAGAGAGAGAGAGAGAGAGAGAGAGAGAGAGAGAGAGAGAGAGAGAGAGAGAGAGAGAGAGAGAGTAGCAGGAAATGACGAAACAAAAAACGAAGACTAAAAGAAAGATTCACTCACTAACAAGCTTTCTTAGAGGAGCTTCCTGCTAAGACTCGCGTGACGTCAACAGCCAATACAGAGGAAAGAAAACTGTTACAGAAATAAGACTTAGTAACATTATATATATAGTCAGCGCCACCCTCGGCCACCCGGAGAAGTATCAAATAGGGTCAAATCAAAGCTATCTCGGCTATATTTCTTTTTACAGTAAAGGAGGCGGCTCAAGGGCAAAAGAAGATACAAAAAATGCCCGCTGTCGCTCCTCCTGGAAATGGAAGACTGGGAGAATAGCGGAAAGAGAGTGAATGTTTTGCTTCAATCCCCGACTAATGGCAGCCTCGTATTAATAGGAAGTCAGGCATGGTAACACAAATTTATATGTTGGCAAGATAGGAGGAGGAGGGGGGGAGGAGGAAGGAAGAAGAGAAATACCACTCCTCTGTGTCATCCTTTGTAGCGTCAACCAAAAGCTACGCCAAAAATGACACCAAAGTTATGAAAAATACCGCCCTGGGTTGTATTCAAATTTACCGCTTGTTTCAGTAAAATCTTCTTGGTCTTGGATCGAGGGGCAGCCACGTGTTACATTAGCTCCTTTACTGTCTTCAACGGGGTTACTATTTGTTTCTCTAGTCTATCTCCAAATCGCCAGAATAGAATATAAAGTAACATTCTGAAGAAAAACGTCACTTATCATATTGAACCCACGAAACGCATGGACATTTTTTTCCCAGGAAACGCATAACTTATTTTCCAGTCCTTCGCTGCGGCTATAAACGGATACACATTTACAGGCCTTTGTTTCCTTGACAACCATTGTGTGTCGACGCCTCGTGAGACCTCAGAGCCGTCTAGGGCCTGGCCTGGGCCACGAGCTCTCGAAGACGCGATGAAAATAGACGAGACAGTGAGAGGGCGAGGGAAAGAAACACTCAAGGATGGAGAGAGAGAGAGAGAGAGAGAGAGAGAGAGAGAGAGAGAGAGAATGTGGATAATATAAAAGAAAGGTAGAAAGAATAGAATGAGAGAGAGAGAGAGAGAGAGAGAGAGAGAGAGAGAGAGAGAGAGAGAGAGAGAGAGAGAGAGAGAGAGAAGATTTACTTGATACAACATTGCAAAGTTGACAGTCGTCCGCCCAAGGCTTCGTTTTCGTCTGCGGCTCAAGCAACAAGACAAACACGAAGCTTGGATGATCCTCCCAACACGCCCTCGCCGCTCCTCCTCTGCCGAGCGGCGAGGGAGCACAGCGAATGGCTTATCTCTACGCTGTCCGAATTCCTGATGCAAGAATCAACCACCAGCTTTATTCTTTCGTCTCTCGCAGTGGTAAACTCAGAAACGCTTTCCTTCGTATCTATTTTCTCCAAGACTTTAACTTCTTGAATGGATTTCACTCTCCTTTTTATGCGACCTGGATTTTTTGTATATACTTTTGTTTTGACTTAAGAGATACTCCCTTGCTGTAAGAAAAGACAGGATGGGGAGGAGGATGGCAAAGGAGGAGAAGAATGAAGAGGAAGGGAAGATGGAGGAAGAAGAAAACTACCCCCCCCGCCCCCCAATCTACCAATCCATGCAGTATCATCCTCAAGAAAGCTACTCAAGAAATAACACCGAAATTATGGAGAGAAAAAAAGTACCGCCCTACGTAAAGTACTTTCCCCCTTCAACCCAAATAAAGTTTTACGCGCCAACTTTAAGCCAAAAAATACAGCCAAGTAGAAAGAATCGGGAGCTTAAGTCTCAGTCCTCCCGCTAAAAGAAATATCAATGTTTATGTTGGAAAATTTGCAAAAGTGGTCTTAGAAAAAAGTGCTAATTATATTTACCTTCCCTTGATTATGTTTTATTTTGACTGTGTGAAGGTGAGGATGAGGAGAAGGAGGAGGAGGAGGAGGAGGAGGAGGAAGAAGTGGAGGAGGAGGAGGAGGAGGGGAAGAAGAAGAAGAAGAAGAAGAAAAAGAAGAAGAAGAAGAAAAAGGTGGTGGTGGTTAGTAACGAGGACAACGAGGAGGAGGAAGAAAAATAAGAGCAAAAATAAGTAAAAGGAAATGAAGAAGAAAAAAAAAAGAAAAAAAAGATAACACTGACTCCAAGAATAGGTGGATAAAATGGAGGAAAGGAGATTGAGTAAAGCGAGAAGGAGCACGAGGAGGAAGAGTGGGAGGAGGAGGAGGAAGAAGAGGAGGAGGAAGAGGAGGAGGAGGAGGAGGAGGAGAAATTGACTGAGTGGCATTAGGAGGGAGAGGAGGTTATCTGATGAGGTTGTGATCGAGAAGAAGAAGAATAAAAAGAGGACAAGAGGAGGAGGAGGAGGAGGAGGAGGGAGGTTAGTGAGAAAGACAAGAGGGAGGAAGAAAAGAACGAAAGTGGAGCAACCTAATAGTGTGTTGCGGAAGAAGAGAGGAGGAGAGAAAAGAGAACAGACCAGAAGAGAGAAAAGAGAAGAAGTAGGACAAGAGGCAACTGAATGCGTGGAGAGTTTGTGTCTGGAACGAGGAGGCCTGAGAGAGTGTATGTGTGTGCGTGTGTGTGTGTGTGTGTGTGTGTGTGTGTGTGTGTGTGTGTGTGTGTATATAGGGGACGTGAAGGGGGAGAAAGGGGGTAGGAGCATTAGGGCGGCGTGGAGGAAACGTGGAGGAGGCGTGTTAGCGCAGCTACGATGTGAGGCGTGGAACAGCTGGCGCATTAGTGATGAGGACGGTCGCTAGGGGTCTTGTTTGTCTGTTTTTGTGGCCGTTCATTAGACGACAGGTGCAGAGAGAGAGTAGAAAAAACTCTAATGTTTGACTCAGTGACACGGACGGAAAGGAGACGTAATACCACTGGCGTGAGAGAAGGGCCGGGTGTTAGGGGAAATTTTTCTGCCATTCTACCGATACACGATTCTAGTGTTTCGCTGCGCTGCGTGGGCTGCACCACTAGCAGGAACAAGGCAGGCGGGACACGCAATACGACCAGCGAGCAAGAAAGACTGCCAGATAGAACAACAGCCGTCGACAGCCCAACACGTGGCCCGGCGAGGCAGCGGCGCCGCCTTGGACAACCCTCGCGTATAAAACTCGGAATTGATTGCTGGTGACACCGCCCGCGGACACGGAAAAAGGTTCTAGCTTGTCAAATTTGTAGGCGGGCAAAAAAGAGGGGGAAAGCGACAAGCTGCTGCCTCGGTTTAATTCATAAAGTATTTTTAAGTCGTGTCTTATTTTCAACCCAGCGTGATATTCCCGAGGCAGGCGCAGGGGGAGGCGTCACCGCGACCCCGAGGCACGATAATTTTGTGTGGCAGCGCCGGAACAGACACATCCCCCGGGTCCCGGAAGCGCCACTAATGCCGGGTTATCAGTGGCTCCAGGGCAGCCCGGGAGTCAGCTGTGTTAATTCTGCGCCGGAGAAATCTGTTGATATATGGCCAGCTCGGGGATGGCTGTCAGTAGGGGTGGAGGGTCGAGGGGCTTTTCGTTGGGGGGAAGTGATGGGAGGCTCTGTTGGGTGGGTGGATAAAGGCAAGGAGGAGAGGACATTGGACTGTAAAGGGGAAATGGCAGGTGGAGAAGGAGGAGGAGGAGAGTGATAAGGGAGGATTAAGTGGCGTTTAGTGAGGGGAGAAAGGTTGAGCGGATTCAGTTAGACTCCATTTCTGAAGCAGTGCTAATAATAATAATAATAATAATAATAATAATAATAATAATAATAATAATAATAATAATAATAATAATAATAATAATGATAGCGAATGAGTAAGTGTGTGTGCGTGTGTGCGTGCGAGAAATAGGAAAAGGTGGAGATGAAGGAAGAAATGAACGTGGAGTTGCCGAGGAAAGAAAAAACGAAAGAAAGGATGCTGGAAAAAAGAGGTGGAGGAAAATAAAGACACGAATGAAATGTGCTGTAAAGGAAACAAATGAGCCGGAGAGAGTGTAGTAGGAAGGAAGGAAAGGAAAGGAGGAAGAAAGAATGAACAGAAGGAAGGAGGGATGGAGGTCATGAACGTAGGAAGGAAAGGAGGAGGAAAGAAAAGAAGAAAGGAGGGACGAGGTCATAAAGGAAGGATGCAAGGAAGGAAAAGAAAAGAAAGAATGGAGAAAGAAACGAGGGGACGGGATTTAGGAAAAAAATAAGAAGAATAAAAGGAAGAAACGTGATCAGTGGAGTTTGAAGAGAAAGGGAAAGAATATAAGAAAGAGGGTTGAGCAAGAGAGAAAAGAAGAGAGAACGAGAGAAAAAGGGTAATCGAAAGAGAAGAAGGAAGGTAGGCATTATCAAACAGAAGAAAAAGAAAAAGGGGAAAGAGAAAGAGAAGTCGGTGAGGCGGAATATGAGAAGATATAAAGAAGAAAAAAGACGATTGGGAAAAAAGCTGTGCATGAGGAAACAAAGCTAAATGAAGAACAGAGGAAGAAGAAAAAAGGAAGACGAAGAGGAGGAGAAGAAGGAGGAGAAAAGAGTGCAAGAAAAAGAAACACGAGGAGAGGAAGCTGACGAAACGGAGTGAAAAAGTAAGCAAGTAAGAATGGAAGATAGAGGAAAAGAATAAGAGAGGGAAGGAGGAGGAGGAGGAGGAGGAGGAGAAAAAGAAGGAAAGCGTGCAAAAAATGAGACACAGAGAAAGAAACTTGACGAAACAAAGTGAAGTAAGCAAGCAAGAATGGAAGATGAAGGGAAAGAATAAGAGAGAGTAAGAGCATGAGGAATAAGGAAAAGGAGAAGGAGGGGGAGGAGGGAGAGGGGAAGGCGTGGAGGAGATAAGACAAGCCCCAGGAGGCGAAGTACAAAGTGTATCAACAAGAGCACGGAGCAAAGCGACGCTAATCCCTGGTGTTGGCGGGGCTCACGGCGGCTCCAGGAGAATGATGTCCCTGCCTCCTCCTCCTACTGCGCCTCCTCCTCTTCCTCCTCCTCCTCCTCCTCCTTCTCCTACGCCTCCTCCTTCTCCTCCTACGCTTCTCTTTTCTTCCTCCTTCTAGTCTCCCCTTCTTCCTACTCCTCCTCCTTCTCCTTGTAGTCTTTTTCTTCTTCTAGACTCTTACTTCTATTCCTTTTCCTTCTTAACTTCACCGTTCTTATACTTTTCTCAGCCTCCTCCTCCTCCTCCTTCTAGCCGCCTGCACCTTCTTCTTTTAGTCTTCTCCTCCTCCTCCTCCTCCTCCTGCGTATTCTTCTCTTCCTCCTACTCATACTTCTAGCCTCATATTTTCCTTCTCCACCTTTTTCTTCTCATCTTCACCCTTCGTATCCTCATTTTACAGCCTTCTCCTCTTCTTCTTCCCTCTCCTTTAGCCGCCTACTCCTCCTTCTACTTATCTCTCTTCTTTTTCGTCTCAATTTCACCGTTCCTCTTCTTCTTAGCCTTCTCCTCCTCTTACTTTTCCTTTCCCTTCTCCTCATTTGACAGCCTTCTTCTCCTCCTCCTCTTCCTCTTTCTCTTCTCTTCCTCCTCACCGTTCTTATCCTTCTCAGCCTCCTCCTCCTCCTCCTCGGGTAGTAAGAGCGCAAGGTAAGACACGCTATATTGAGTGTTGAGTTGCATGCATTCAGATTCAGCAACGACACAGGCCGGAATGGGTTTATTGATACGTTTGTGAATGAGTGGAGCAGGCTTGTGTGTTATGTGGTGAGTGTCAATGATACAGATACCTTCAGGAAGAGGTTAGAGCGTTTATTCATGGAAAGGGAGGGTCGTGTTCGTAAGTTAATGGGTAGTGCCTTGTATAGATTCACTGGTTACTTGCTGAGTATTTATTATGTTCCTGCGTTTCTCACTTTTTTTTTTCTCCTCCTTTTCCTTCTTTTCCTCCTCCTCCTCCTCCTCCTCCTCCTCCTCCTCCTCCTACTCAGCTATCCCGCTCTCAAACTTATCCTTCTTAACTTATTCCTCACCATCTTTGTCCTTCTCTTCCCGCTCTTCGCCCTCCTACTTTTCATCACCCTTCTCCTCCGCCGTCTCCTCCTTAGGCTTCTTCTCCTCCTCCTCTTCTTCCTTTGACTTCTCCTCCTCCTCCTCTTCCATTGACTTCTCCTCTCCTCCTCCTCGTCCTCTTCCTTTGACTTCTCCTCTGCTCCTCCTCCTCCTCTTCCATTGACTTCTCCTCTCCTCCTCCTCCTCCTCTTCCTTTGACTTCTTCTCCTCCTCCTCCTCTTCCTTTGACTTCTCCTCTCCTCCTCCTCCTCCTCTTCCTTTGACTTCTCCTCTCCTCCTCCTCCTCCTCTTCCTTTGACTTCTCCTCTCCTCCTCCTCCTCCTCCTCTTCCTTTGACTTCTCCTCTCCTCCTCCTCCTCCTCTTCCTTTGACTTCTCCTCTCCTCCTCCTCCTCCTCTTCCTTTGACTTCTCCTCTCCTCCTCCTCCTCCTCTTCCTTTGACTTCTCTCCTCCTCCTCCTCCTCCTCTTCCTTTGACTTCTCCACTCCTCCTCCTCCTCCACCTCAGCCTTGGAGTACTCTCCTCCTCCTCCTCCTCTTCCTTTGACTTCTTCTCTGCTCCTCCTCCTCCTCTTCCTTTGACTTCTCCTCTCCTCCTCCTCCTCCTCTTCCTTTGACTTCTCCTCTGCTCCTCCTCCTCCTCTTCCTTTGACTTCTCCTCTGCTCCTCCTCCTCCTCTTCCTTTGACTTCTCCTCTCCTCCTCCTCCTCCTCCTCTTCCTTTGACTTCTCCTCTCCTCCTCCTCCTCCTCTTCCTTTGACTTCTCCTCTCCTCCTCCTCCTCCTCTTCCTTTGACTTCTCCTCTCCTCCTCCTCCTCCTCTTCCTTTGACTTCTCCTCTGCTCCTCCTCCTCCTCTTCCTTTGACTTCTTCTCTGCTCCTCCTCCTCTAACTCATTATAACTTAGTTTGACACCCTTCCCGTATTAGGTCACGACTGCTAGTGTTCCCCACAGAGTAGGCCCCACAGAGTATTCCCCATAGTATAGGCCCTAGCCTAGAGTAGTTACACAGTAGTCCACTTAGAATAGCCCCCACTGAATAGCCTCCACAGTGTAGCTCCCACACAGTAGCCTTCACAGAGTAGTCCCCGCAGAGGAGTCCCCAGAGAGTAGCCCCCCACAGAGTAGCCCCCACAGAGGAGTCCCCACAGAGTAGTCCCCACAGAGTAGCCCCCACAGAGTAGTCCCCACAGAGTAGTCCCCACAGAGTAGCCCCCCACAGAGTAGTCCCCGCAGAGGAGTCCCCACAGAGTAGCCCCCCACAGAGTAGCCCCCCACAGAGTAGCCCCCACAGAGGAGTCCCCACAGAGTAGCCTCCACAGAGTAGTCCCCGCAGAGGAGTCCCCACAGAGTAGCCCCCCACAGAGTAGTCCCCGCAGAGGAGTCCTCACAGAGTAGCCCCCACAGAGTAACTCCCACAGAATTAAACCCAAGTAAAGGTCGCCGAGGGGGTTGATATTAATGCGAGGTTTTACATGACTACTCGGGGGAGGCGTCATCGGAGGGATATATGGGTGGGTGAGGCTGCTCTCCTCCTTCGCCTTTTTCTTTTATCTCCTTCCCTTTCTACTTCTGCTTCCGTGTCTTTTCCTCTTCCTGCTGCTCCTGCTTCTGGATCTGCTTCTGCCTCTGCTTCTGATTCTCCTGCTGCTGCTTCTGTTCTGCTGATGTTCCTTCTCCTGCTCCTCTTTCTGCTTCTCCTTCTGTTCCTCCTCGTGCTCCTCTTTCTTCTCCTGTTCCTTTTGCTTCCGCCTCTGCTCCTCCTTCTGCTTTTGCTTTTCTCCCTTTTTCTACTTCTGTTTCTGCTCCTTCTTCATCATCTCCTCGCACAGTTCCGCCAGTCACTATACTTCATCTGCCGCATCGCATTATTAAATCCGGAAGGGAGGCTTAGCAGGGCTTACCTTCATTATAAATACCCAAAGTTCACTTCCTCCAGAAACTTTGCTATTCAGGACAATCCGCCTCGGCTTCTCCCACTTCCCTCAAAACCACCACCACCACCACCACCACCTCTACACCCACTACCACCTCCACCATCACTACGTCACTACCACTACCAGCTCCTACAACCCTCAATACCACCCCCACCACTACCACCCCCTCCACCGCCCTCGTCTTACAACACCACTTTCTACATCACTGAATATCACTTTCACCACCAGCACTCCCTCTTTCATCCTTCAGTACCATCCCCACACCACTACCACCAGCACCACCACCTTCAATCCCTAAAGAACACTTCCACCAACACCACCTCCTTCATCCCACACATCTCGTCTTCCTCCTCCCCTTTCCTTCTCCCTCCCTTTCTTCTTCTTCTCCTCCTTTTGCACCACCCCTTTCTTCTCCTCCTCCTCCTTCTGCACCGCCTCCGCACGCCACCACCCACCTGAGACGCCACACAAGCGACGTCTCCCCACCAGTGAGGCGTTTCACCTAAAGGCCCTCCTAATTAAGACGTCATTCGTGGCGCAGGTAACACCGGCCACCCGTGCAGCCCCACCAAACGGCCCTCCCGCTGAACTGACTGCGCCATCTGTTGCGGAAACGCCTCACTAACGGGGACGAGGAATACATGGCGTGTTTATTTCGAGTGTAATTGTGCGCCGAGAGACAGAGGAAGACGAGGACGAGGACGAGGAGACGTGAAAATGTCATACTACAGAGGACAAGGAAGAGATGAAGTGTTTGTTTTGAGTGTGAGTGAACCCTCAAGAGACAGAGGAAGACGAGGACGAGGACGCGGAGACGTGAAAATGTCATACTACAGAGGACAAGGAAGAGGTGAAGTGTTTGTTTTGAGTATGAGTGAACCCTCAAGAGACAGCGGAAGACGAGGACGAGGACGAGGAGCCGTGGAAATGTCATACTACAGAGGACAAGGAAGAGATGAAGTGTTTGTTTTGAGTGTGAGTGAACCCTCAAGAGACAGCGGAAGACGAGGACGAGGAGACGTGAAAATATCATGCAAGAGTGGACTAGGAAGACAGGACGTGTATATTTCGCATGTGAATATGCCTCAAGAGACAGAGGAAGACGAGGACGCGAACAATGTGTGCTAGAGAGGAAAAGAAAGAGATGAAGTATTTGTAGTTGATGTAGCTCTGTGCCTAGAGAAAGACAAGGACGAGGAGGAAGAGACAAATAGAGGTGGAAATTTCACCCTAAAGGGGACGAGGAAGAGAAGAATTTTTTATAGCGCATGTAACCTTGGAGCCAGAAGAAGATGAGGACTGGAACAAGGACGAGGCGACGAGAGCACGTATTTGAACCGAGGGCCGAGACAACAGAGTGGCCGAAGGAAGAAAAAGTGAGGAGGAAGAATGCTTTTGGGAGGGCGAGTGAGTGAGATAGAGAGAAAGAGAGAGAGAGAGCAAGGAAGAAAAATGGTTCCAGAGCGTCCAGATACCGAGGAAAAGATATTGTTGTTTGCAAAATTCACGCTAAGGAGCTTTTGGTTGTGTGTGTGTGAGTGAATGTTGTAGTGTATGTGATGGGGGAGTTGGTGAATGTGCGAGTGGGTAGGCTGGAGGACATACTTCTAGGTGGCTGTATGTTGCTTTCTATATCTTTGTCATCATCATCATCATCATCATCATCATCCTATCGCTTTACCGACCTACCTGTTTACTCTTACCTCTCACTCTCACCACCGCCAGATGTCGCCCGGGTTAGGCAAAGAACTTCGACCCGCTGACTTGGATTTCATGCAACACCGCAGCGCCATCTACGGGCCGGGAAGGAAAATAAAGTGGTGGAAAAAGTCCTCATAAAAAGATGATTAAAAGAGGAGGAAAGAAGAAGAAAAAGAAGAAGAGGAAGAAGAAGAAGAAGAAGAAAAAGAAGAAGAAGAAAAAAAGAAGAAAAGAAGGAGAAACAGAGAAGAAATAGGAAAAAAGGCAGATTAAGAGGAATAATAACAAGAACAAAAACAAGATGAAAAGGAAAAGAAAAGAAAAAACTAAAATCAAAACAAAAAAAGAATTGCAAAGTAAAGTAATATGAGAAGGAAGGGAAAAACAAAATAAAAAAGATAAAAAAGCGAAAAGGAGCAAGAAAAAACATTAATTTCTGACTAACCTAAAAAAAAATATAAAAAAATAAAATAACATAATCTTTGCTCAACATTTTCGTGGTATTACTGTTCAACCTTTGGTCTGATACACTCTGTCCGTAATAAGGCCTAATCCCGCCTCTTTATCGGCTCAAATTAATACATTGACCCCACGCTGTATACATGATTGTGTGCGTTCGTGCGTCGGTGTGTGTGTGTGTGTGTGTGTGTGTGTGTGTGTGTGTGTGTGTTTGTAATGTACGATAGGCAAATAGATACATAGATAACCACCACCACAAACAACAACACCAACACAACCAACAACAACAACAACAGCAGCAGAAACAAGAAAACAAAAAAAATATTACATCTATCACCATTACGCTGTCACCACCACCACCACCATCTCCACCTATACCCCCACCACCACCACCACCACCTCCACCTATACCCCCACCACCCCCACCACCACTTGCATTATCGACCTGAACTCAATTATTCGCGGTAATGAGTGTCACCTGTCAACCGTCACCTGAGTGAGAGGGGGGAACGGAGGGGAGGGGAGAGGAAGAGAGGTGGAGTGAAGGGAAGGTTATGGCCTCGCGTGTGTTGTGAAGGGCGCCGAGGGAATATTGGGGAAGATGATAATGGAAGGGGGAAAGGAGGGGAGGAAGAAGAGGAGGGAGAGGATGGAGGAAGGAATGAAGGAATGCGGGGTGATGACAGGGAGAGGGAGAGGAGAGAGTGAATGGGGGAGGGAGGAAAGGGATGGGGTGGGAAGGAGGGTATGGAAGGGGGAGAGGGAGAAGGGGAGCAGGGGTAAAGGGGAGGGGGGGTAAGGAGGGAGAGTAGTCCAGCCGTCAGTTATCTAAAGCCGGTGATGAGACGCGAAAATCTATCTATCCATCTCTCTCTCTCTCTCTCTCTCTCTCTCTCTCTCTCTCTCTCTCTCTCTCTCTCTCTCTCTCTCTCTCTCTCTCTCCTCTCTCTCTCTCTCTCTCTCTCTCTCTCTCTCTCTCTCTCTCTCTCTCTCTCTCTCTCTCTCTCTCTCTCTCTCTCTCTCTCTCTCTCTCTCTCTCTCTCTCTCTCTCTCTCTCTCTCTCTCTCTCTCTCTCTCTCTCTCTCTCTCTCTCTCTCTCTCTCTCTCTCTCCAAATTCTCACAGCAATGCATCGATACAGCAAATAAAGCGAACAGAATGTTGGGCTTCATTAAAAGAAACTTTTTATTCAAGAATAAAGATGTAATACTCCCGCTCTACAATAGTTTAGTCAGACCCCGCTTGGAATATGCGGTACAGTTTTGGTCTCCCCACCATGCAAAGGACATTGCTAAATTAGAAGGTGTTCAGCGTCAGGCAATGAAAATGATCCCTTCCTTGCGCAACAAATCCTACGAAGAAAGGCTTTCCACCCTTAACATATTTCTCTCTCTCTCTCTCTCTCTCTCTCTCTCTCTCTCTCTCTCTCTCTCTCTCTCTCTCTCTCTCTCTCTCTCTCTCTCTCTCTCTCTCTCTCTCTCTCTCTCTCTCTCTCTCTCTCTCTCTCTCTCTCTCTCTCTCTCTCTCTCTCTCTCTCTCTCTCTCTCTCTCTCTCTCTCTCTCTCTCTCTCTCTCTCTCTCTCTCTCTCTCTCTCTCTCTCTCTCTCTCTCTCTCTCTCTCTCTCTCTCTCTCTCTCTCTCTCTCTCTCTCTCTCTCTCTCTCTTTTTCGGCTAGGGGGAGCGCCTGATACTGTAAGAATTTTTCCAATATAAAACAGAGAAATGAAAGAAGAGAAACAATTTCATTATCGAAAAAGAATTAAAGTGTAAGTACGCAAGGGAAATATTCTCTCCTCCACCTCCTCCCTTCCCTTCCTTTCCCTCCTCTCAGCGCCTCCTCCCTCTCTCTCTCTCTCTCTCTCTCTCTCTCTCTCTCTCTAATCCCTATACGTTTTCCTCCGCACGTATTTTTTCCCCTTTCATTTTGCTTGCTCTCTTTTTTTTCTAGTTTCTTCTCTCATCACCATTCTTTTTGTTATGTTTTGTTCACTTTCAATACTTTTTTTTTGTTCTCTCTCACTTCCTCTTCACTACTTTTCTTCCTTTCCTCTCATTTCTAGTTTTCCTTTCCTCTCCTTTCGTTTCATCTCACTTGGGTTTTTCCTCCTTCTCCTCCTCTAACTTCTTTTCGTTCCTACTCATTTTCCTTTCATCGCTTCCACTTCATTCTCCTCGTTTCTCCTCACCTCTCTTGTTTCCCTCTTACTTTTATTCGTTCACTTCACTCTCTCACTCGTTCCCTCTCATGTCTGCCTTTCTTTCTTCCTCTCAAGTCTTTCTTTCGTTTGCTATCACCACAACCTCCTCTCACCTCCTCCTCCTCCTTCTCCTCCTCCTCCTCCGTTCTTTCCCTTCTTTAAAATTCTTTCTACAATTATTTCCTTTCCTTCTCGTCTTCACCTTCGTATGGTCAATTTTTTTTCTTTTTGTTCCTTTTGTATTTACTTTTCCATTGTTTTCTTTTGTATTCATGCTTGTTTAGAAATATGAAATGTATTAATATTTTCCTTGCGTTCAATTTTCTCACTTCCAATAATTAAAAAAAATAAATCATCGAGGGATAAACGTAATTTCCTTTCCTTTTTTTATTATTATTCTTTTCTCAGCGACCCTTTAATCTAATTCTCTCTCTCTCTCTCTCTCTCTCTCTCTCTCTCTCTCTCTCTCTCTCTCTCTCTCTCTCTCTCTCTCTCTCTCTCTCTCTCTCTCTCTCTCTCTCTCTCTCTCTCTCTCTCTCTCTCTCTCTCTCTCTCTCTCTCTCTCTCTCTCTCTCTCTCTCTCTCTCTCTCTCTCTCTCTCTCTCTCTCTCTCTCTCTCTCTCTCTCTCTCTAATTAATCACTCACTCATTCACTCATTCACTCATTCACTCACTCACTCACTCCATCTTTACGTTCATTTTACCTCATTATTCTTTTTCTTGCTTTATCCACCATTCTCACTTCGTATTTACCGGCATTTTACCTCCGTTTCTTTCATTCACTTATTCTTCTTTCTTCTATTTATCATTTTATCTTGTTTTTCTATTTTCTTTTTTTTTCCCTTCATGTCACTTGCTCTCTTAATATCTCAATTTTTTGCTTTTTCACCTTCTCATTTCCTTTTCGTTCAGCAATTATGAGACTTTTCATGTAGATTTCTCTTTTATCTCCCTTTTTTTTCTATGTCTGTCTTCCTGTCCATTCCTTCTCATTTCCTTCATATTCGAGAGTAGTTTTTTTTAAAACCTCTCCTTTCTTTTAATTGACTTAAGCCTTTTATCGTCCCATTCTTTCCTTTCCTTCTTTTATATTGCTTTTTCTCTCATAGAATATTCTTTATCATGATGTCTTGCTTTTCCTTCCTTCTCATTTCCTTCATATCCGAGAGAAATTTCACTCTTGTTCTCTTTTTCCTCTTACATAGAACCTTTTATTCTTCCATTCTCTCCCCTTCCTTTTTATTTTGTTCTCTCTCTTAATCCAAACCTTCTATCATAATGTCTTGCTTTGCCCTCCTCCTCATTTCCTTCATATTCGAGATTAGTTTTCCTTTATTCTGCTCTTCCTTTTAACTAGAACCTAATGTTAATCCATTCTTTCACTTTCTTTTTTATATCTTGTTCATTCTCTAAACGACTATCTGTTATCATCATGTCTTGCTTCCGTCTCATTTTCTTCATATTCGAGATTAATTTTCCTTCATCCCATTCTTTCTTTTAACTAGAACCTTTTAAGCGTCTCATTCTTTCCCTTTCTTTTTATCCTCTTTTTTTTCTCTCTTAACGAAAACCTTTTATCATCCCATTCTCTCCCTTCCCTTTTTCCTCTCTCTTTCTGTCTTTCTCCTTGATCTTCCTCCACACCACCTCATTTTCTCCTTCCTTTGTCTCTAGTCCCTCCCACGTCCCTTCCACCAAACAGCCACCCAAAAAGATGTTTCTCAGCACACAACCTTCAAGGGAACTAAGAGCAACATTACCTCTCTTATAAACTGTGTGTGTTGGGAGGGGGGAAGGGAGGGAGGGAGGTAGAGGAGGGGAGATGGGGGACGTGTGTGTGTGTGTGTGTGTGTGTGTGTGTGTGTGTGTGTGTGCGTGTGTGTGTGGATATTGCTGTTGTCGTTGTTGTTGTTGTTGTTGTTGTTGTTATTGTTGTTGTTGTTTTGATGTTAAGTTCTTTGGTGCGGTACTTGCCGATCTCTCTTTATCTATTTGTTTATTTGATTTTTTTTTCTGTACCCATTAATCTATTTGTCTATCGATCTATTCGTATTTGTATTCGTATTCATAGACTGAGAGATTGATGTTTATGTAGATAGATGAATAGGTAGATAGGGAACTAGGTCGATAAGTGGATAAATAGGTAGATAAATAGATAGACAGACAGACAGATAGATAGATAGAAATATATAGAGATAAATGACTAAACACACACACACACACACACACACACACACACACACACACACACACACACACACACACACACAACGAAGCAAACAAGAAGCAAACAAATAAACATTGATACCAAACAACCAAGAAAGGCAGACAAACGAAAACAGAAAAACAAGAAAAGAAAAGAGAGGAAAGGAGGGAGGAAAAAAGAATCCACTTATTCCCCGTAGCATCACAAGCCTCTCCCGAACAGACAGACCATAGAGGACAAACAAGAAGGCGGTCTGCCCATTAAACCTAAAGTGAACTCGCTCAAACAATCCCAGCCAGCGAAGGGCAAATAATGGATGGATCGGGCCCTCTCTCTCTTTTCCTCTCCCTTTCCCTCTCTCTCCCTCTTTCCCTCGCCGGATGCTTAACTGTGAGGGATGATATGTCAACTCTGTCATGTTTTCTTAGCTTAGTTTATCGTGTGTAGCTGACCAGCCCGTCGTGGTCGTGGTGGTGGTGGAATCGTGCTGCTTACCTCCATGTGTATTTTTAGTGACCTAATTGGGGACGAATACGAAGGAATGGTTTGGGTTTTAAGAGCATTTGTTTTGGCTTCACGTTAGTTTTAATACCGTTTATTAATTCGTGTTTGAGAAGTGATATCAAAGAGAAAGTGTTCGTAATGGTAATCCGTTTCAAGATTTCAGACAGTGAGAAGCAAACAGGCAAACAGACAAACAAAGATAGAGACAGAAAATCAAACAAACCGACAGACAGACCCGGCGAGGTAGGATGGGATAGGAAAAGAAGCTGCGAAGAAAGAGAGGAAGGTGAAAATGGGACAGAAGAGGCGGGATGGAATGGAATAGAAAAGGACGAAGAATGAGGAGGGTGAAGATGGGATTGGAGAAGCAGGATGAGACGAGATAATTTAACAAGGAAACAAAAATAGGAAGCGAGAGGATAGCAGAGGCAAAAAGATGAAAGAAAGAAGAAGAGGAATAGAAAATAAGAAGAAAGAAAGAAACCGGCGAGGAGGAGAGAGAAAATTTCATCAGCGGTCAGAAAGGTTACCAACTCACTCGAATGGAGGTGAAGTTTGATGATTTACAAAGTGCCCGTCAATTCGCTGATGATGATGACGATGATGATGGCGGTGAGAAGAGGAAGAGGAAGAGGAGGCGTGATTCTCTTCCTCTTGTTTTGGTCGGAAAGGAAGTTTTATGAGTTTATAATTGAAAATCTTTCCTTCTTTCTTCCTCTCTCTTTCCTTTCTTTCTTTCTTCCTCTCTCTTCCTTTCTTTCTTTCTTCCTCTCTCTTTCCTTTCTTTATTTCTCTCTCTCTCTCTCTCTCTCTCTCTCTCTCTCTCTCTCTCTCTCTCTCTCTCTCTCTCTCTCTCTCTCTCTCTCTCTCTCTCTCTCTCTCTCTTTCTTTCTTATGTCCTTCCTTTTTTTCTTTCGTTTTCTCCTTCTTTCTTCTTTTCATTCATTCTTTCTTTCTTTCGTTCTCTTTACCTTCCTATTTCTCTGGCTCTCTTTCTCTTTCTATCCTTCTTTCTTTCTATCCTTTTCTCTTTCTTATTTCCTTCCTTCTTTTTCTTTCGTTCTTTTTTTCCCTTTTTCTTTGTTCATTCCTTCTTTCGTTCTCTCTCTCTCTCTCTCTCTCTCTCTCTCTCTCTCTCTCTCTCTCTCTCTCTCTCTCTCTCTCTCTCTCTCTCTCTCTCTCTCTCTCTCTCTCTCTCTCTCTCTCTCTCTCTCTCTCTCTCTCTCTCTCTCTCCATTTTTCCTTTTCGTATTTTCTCTCCTCTTCTTACCTTCCTCACAGTAACACCACCCTTATCTTCCTCCCTCAGGCTTTCCTCCAGCATCTTCTCTTCCTCCTAAACCTTCTATCTCTCTTTCTCCACCACCTTCTCCTCTTCCTCATTTTCTCTATCTCTCTTTCTTGTCTCTTCTCACCTACCTACTCTTTCTCCTCCTCTCATTGTTCTCTATCTTCTCACTATCTCTACCTATTCTCTATTCTCTCTTTCCTATTCTCTATTTTAATCTATTTTTTATTCTCTATATATTCTCTTATCTCTTTCTCCTCATTATTCTCCATTTCCTCACTTTCTTTTCTCGATCTATTATCCATTCTCTGTTTCATATTCTCTATTCTAATCCCTATTTATCAATCTCTGTATATTATTTTTTTCTTTCTTCAACTATTCTCTATTCTTCTACTTCCCATCCATTTTTTTTCTCGTGTTCTTCCTGGGTTTTTTTTCCAATATCATCAACCTATTCCATCATTCCACTTATTTCACCTCTTATCCCGTTCTTCGTGTCGCAAAACTTCAGCTCACCGGTCATGGGGTCTCAAGATCGGAGCTTACTTAATAAACCGTCGACTAAGTTGTCTTTTTACCCCCATGGGTCTCCTGATGGCTATCCTTTCACACACGAAAAAAATCGGAAAAAAGTCAGATTTTTTTTCTCGGAAGCTGTTTACCCTAATCAAGTGAGCCAAGGGTGAAGCAGGGAGAGAGGGAGGGAAGGAGGGAGAGAGGGAGCAAGATGAGAGAGAGGGGGGC
This sequence comes from Eriocheir sinensis, assembly GCF_024679095.1. NCBI lineage: Eukaryota > Metazoa > Arthropoda > Malacostraca > Decapoda > Varunidae > Eriocheir > Eriocheir sinensis. The sequence continues at coordinate 16,674,914 of NC_066529.1, forward strand.
AGGAAGGGGGGAGGAAAGGAGGGAGAGACAACAGCGTGATGCCTAAATTATCTTGCCTCTCGGGTCCCTTTTCTGGTCCTTTTTCGCGTGAGCTGATCCTGAAAAGTGAGGATTTTCACTTGGTTAACGCAGCGAATCGTGATTCTCCTCCCGAGCAGAGCGGAGCGGGCCGTCGAATCAAGGTCGCGGGAATAGCACAGTCCCACCGCTGCCTCTCTCCCTTTCCTCATATCCGACTGGCCCGGCCTCGTAAATGCAGGCAAGTTATAACCCCAATTACATGCTCCCTGAGGCGACCCAACACACCAACTGAAAGTCATATATGTAAGGCCTAGTACCACCACCACTCATTGTTCTTTCTACTCTGTGAGTGAATCAGCACCAGCACGCCAATAAATGGAGCTTACATACGTGGAACTGACCAACATGACCTTAACCTTGCTTTCTCGCACCGTTACTCCTATTCCTTCCTTATTCTTCTTTACTTCATTTCTCCTCGTGCTGACCTTCACTTCCTGGTTCTCATTATCTTTCTTATTCGCGTACCTGTATTAATTTTGTTCTTTTAGCTGTTTCCTTCACTTCCTTTTCTTTATACTTTTCCTCCTCGTCATCATCCTCACTCCTCTCACTCTCCTTCTCACCTTCCTCCTCCTCCATCTCCTTTAACCCTTTCTTCTCTTATTTTTATTCCATATACTCTTCCCTCTCTGCATCGTCTTCACTCCCCTCACCTTTCTTCTCTCACCTCACTTTTCTTCTCTCACCTTTTTCCTCCTCCATTTTATTCACCTCACCCTTCCTCTCTTCCTCTTCCTGGTTCTCTTTCTTCTTTCCCTCACCTTTCTCCTAATCCATTTATTCTTTTTTCTTCCTCTTCCTCCTCTTTCTTCCCTCATTTTTTCTCCTCCTCCATCATTCACCTTCTCCTTATCCTCTTTCTCTTCCTCCCCCTCCTGCTTATTTTCCTCTCCTCTCTTAGTCACTACGCCCATAAGTAGGTCAAGGTCACCCCAAAATAAATATCTCGTACGGCGTCATTACACTTTACCGTTCTGCCTCGTAATAAATAATGCGCAGGTGACTGACTGACTGACCTCCCGCCGCCCATTCGTAGACACTGTTTCCGCTCCCTGTCATTAGCGGCGCTGAGTAGGGAAAGAAAATTAAGAGTCCAGTGAGAAAAGGTATGATCCGTAACGGTGAGGTGAAAGAAATAATGCGAGGACAAAAAAACAGGGAAAGAAACAAGTGAAAGAATTCTCGAGTGGGAGGAATTCCAATAGGTGCTCATCGATCGGCCGGCCGCGCGAGGATTAACTTTGAAAATACTGTACTGACAAGAACTTTCAATTCCTCGTCCTCACACACACACACACAAACACACACACACACACAGACTCACACTCTCTCACACACACACACACACACACACACACACACACACACACACACACACACACACACACACACACACACACACACACACACACACACACACACACACACACACAACTCTGTCCACCCATAGCCCATAACCGTCCAAAACAAGCCCAAAATAATCAACACGAAGCCTTGGACACACACATCTCTCCATGCCCAGCCTAACCAGTCTTGGGAACACACATACTGGAAAGTCTTAAAGGTTCAGATTCATGCGGGCTTCTACAGCAAAACACAGCCCTATTACACGCCCGGACAGCCCCCTAACACGAGCCAATACACTTGAAGGAGTCTAGAATAAGGGCTTGCGTGGAGGCAGACTGGGCGGGAGACTCGTGTAAGGGTTTGTCTGGTTGGAGTCGCTATCGCCGCGGTCTTTTGATTAATGATAAATGTTGGGAAATCGAAGAATGGCAGCCTTAGGAAGGACACGCCGCAGCCCTCCCACTCTCTCCCTCTCTTAATCCCTCCCTCTATTCCTCCCTCTCTCGTTCTTTTCCTCTCTCCCTCACTTTCTACCTTTCTCTCTCGCGCGCTTCTCCTATTCCTATTTAGCATTTTCTACTTTCCTCTTTCATTCTCCCTGTTCTCCCTCCATCCCTGCTTTTTTTTCTCTCTCTCTCTCTCTCTCTCTCTCTCTCTCTCTCTCTCTCTCTCTCTCTCTCTCTCTCTCTCTCTCTCTCTCTCTCTCTCTCTCTCTCTCTCTCTCTCTCTCTCTCTCTCTCTCTCTCTCTCTCTCTCTCTCTCTCTCTCTCTCTCTCTCTCTCTCTCTCTCTCTCTCTCTCTCTCTCTCTCTCTCTCTCTCTCTCTCTCTCTCTCTCTCTCTCTCTCTCAACTGATTGGTCCTGTTTTATTGGATGTTTTGTGTTTGTATGTGTGTGTGTGTGTGTGTGTGTGTGTGTGTGTGTGTGTGTGTGTGTGTGTGTAATGGGAGGATGATACACGAGAGAAAAGAATGACTACTACACCTTTCCCCCCCTTCCCTCTTCCCCTCCCTCCCCTCTCACTCACCCCCCTCATCTTCACTCTCTCACCCATCACCTACTGACCCCCTCTCCCCCACCTCCCCCCCTTTAGTTTATCCGCCCCATCACTTGTGGTTTCTCGTTCGTCTTCCTGTGTGTCTGTCCTTTTTCCTGGGTTGTGTGTTTGTTTGTGTGTGTGTGTGTGTGTGTGTGTGTGTGTGTGTGTGTGTGTGTGTGTGTGTGTGTGTGTGTGTGTGTGTGTGGTTTTTGGGCCCTGAGGAATGTGTGATTGGGACGTTTTTTTTTATCATTATTATTTCCATCTGCTCGTTTATTTGCCCATTTGTTTGTTTGTTTATTCTATCATTCATTTATTCATTTCATTATCGTTTACGCAGAAAAAAAGACGTGTATAATTTCTTCCTTTTGATATCTTTTGCCTGCCGGTATAACTATTTTCTTTTTTTTTTCTTTCCGTTTCCCCTTTCTCCGTCTATCTTATGACCTTCACTTTTTCCTTCTTTTCTTTTTTGTCTATATTTCCTCCTGTTTTCTCTTTTCTCCGTATTATTTCTCTTCCGGTGTTGCATAAACGTGAATATATCTTTTCTTTTATTCATAACGTTATTTTGCACAAGTGTTTTCTTTTTTTTCCTTCCTTCCTTTCCCTTCTAAATGCTTTTCTATTTCTTTTATTATCTTTTACTTCACGTTTTCATTTATTCAGCAGGCTAATTACAAGAGAGAGAGAGAGAGAGAGAGAGGGTAAAGGAAGGAGGGAAAAAGAAAAGAATGCGATAAATAAGAGGACAAGCTCGTGCCATTACCGACAAGTTACGCCGCCTGCCTAATGAGTGGGCGGGAGGAAAATTCTCTTCCTCCTCCTCCTCCTCCTCCTCCTCCGGCTCCTCCTCTTTCGCGTCTCTTCTCTGCTCTCAGGCTATCGTCCTTCTCTTTTTGCTGCTCCTCCGTTGCTGTTTTCCTGCTAGTTTCCTTTTCTTCTTGTTCCTCTTCATTTCTAACTCCTCCTCCTCCTCCTTCTTTTCTTCTTCATTCTCGTCCTCCTTCTCCTCCTCCTCATTTCTTTCCTTCTCCAGTCTTCGTCTTCGTTCTCCTCCTCCTCCTCCTCCTCTTCATTTCTTTCCTTCTCCAATCCTCGTCTTCGTTCTCCTCCTCCTCCTCTTCTTCATTTCTTTCCTTCTCCAGTCTTCGTCTTCGTTCTCCTCCTCCTCCTCCTCCTCCTCTTCATTTCTTTCCTTCTCCAATCCTCGTCTTCGTTCTCCTCCTCGTCCTCTTCTTCATTTCTTTCCTTCTCCAATCCTCGTCCTCCTCCTCCTCTTCATTTATTTCCTTCTCCAATCCTCGTCCTCGTCCTCCTCCTCCTCCTCTTCATTTCTTTCCTTCTCTTCTTCCTCTTCCTCCTCCTCCTCCTCCTCCTCCTCCTCCTCCTCCTCCTCCTCCTCGTCCACCCATTAGAGGTCTAGCCAGAGTTAAGAAATTAGTCGTTCTCTTCTGCCAGCATCTAATGTCTCCACTTTTGTCGCTCTCCTTTATATATTGGCGTGGTATATTCTCCTCCTCTTCCTCCTCTTCCTCCTCCTCCTCCTCCTCCTCCTCCTCCTCCTCCTCCTCCTCCTCCTCGTTCTCCTCTTCCTCCCCTTCCACTGCTGATATTTACAAAGGGGAGAAGAAGGAGAGTACGGCAGGAAGAATGTTATGGGCCGGATTTGCAAGCGTTATTTAGTATTTTTTACGTCTTGCCGTGAAAGGGAGATGGGAACGGAAGGAAAGTCATGGAGATGGATAGAAGTAAAAGGGAGAAGAGAAGGAAGGAAGGAGGAGATGAGGGTAAGTACAGGGAGGAGAGAAGAAGGGAATACGGAGACGGGAAGGGAAGAGAAGAAATGTAGATAGAGGAGTAGAAGAGGAAGAAGAGAAAAGAGTAGGAAATATGGGCATGGGTGGAAGGAGATGGAGAAGAGAAGGAGAAGCGAATAGGGAAATGGGACGGGAAGAACAGACATGGAGATGAATGGAAGTAAAGGGAGAAGAGTTAAGAGAGGAAGGGAATATGGAGATAAATGGAAGTATATGAAGAAGAGAAGAAGAGAAGACGGAAATGGGAAAGGAAGCGAGGACGTGTGAATAGAGAAATAAGAGAAGTGAAGAGAGTAGGAATACGGATACGGATATTATGTAGAAGAGAGAATGGAAAAAAGACTATGAAGATGCGATGAAAAGAGAAAATAAATGAAAGTAGAAGAGCTAGAAGAGAAGCGAGGAGAGTGAAAAACAGATAGATAAAAGGGAGAAGAGAAGGGAGAATAATGGAACGGAGAAGATTGGGAAGATAAAAATGGAGGAGATAAGGGAAGAGTAAAGAGGAGGTTGGAGGAGGTAAGATGGAAACAGAAGAAGGAAGCAGAAGAAAGGAATGGAGGAGATGGTGATGATAAAAAGAGGGGGTAGAAGAGAAAATGGAAAAGAAAAAGATGCGTGACTCGGAAGTTGTTGTTTTTCCTTTCAAAAGTTGCGTTGTGTGGAATATTTCGTGAAAGTCATGATGAGCGGTGTGAATAAGTATCGTTTATATCGCTTTTTACGTTATAATTATTTCCTAACTTTGATTTTTTATTCCACATTTATTAAATTTTGATTTCGGTTCTTCATCGTTATCAAATTTTCCTCCTCTTTTCTTTTTTCGCATTCACGGTTTCTTATTGTTCTCTTTTAATGTTTTTATCTCTATTTTTAATCCATTTTAAAAACCTACGCTATAGCTTTATGCAAATATATGTTCTTTTATCATCTATGTATTTTCTTTGTATTATTTTTTATCATTTTTTAATATTTTCTTCTATTTTATTAATTTTTCTCTTTTATTTCTTCATCCATCTTCAATATCCTTTTCCCTTCCCTCTGGTTGTCACTTCAATCCATCATCATCATCATCGTCTCCCTCTTCTGCTCTCATGTTTCGCCGCCTGTTCTTTATTCTTTTATTCTCCTCTTTCTGTCTGTTCCCGCGGCCCCTCGAGTCTTCCCTTGTTCACCCTCTCTTCTGTCTCTCCTCCTCGTTCACTCTCTGTCTCTCTCGCTTGCTCGCTCCCCTCAAGTCATCGTCATTTGTCACGATCTATTAATATTATCTCTTTCGTTCCGCAACTTTTCTCCTTCCCTCACTTCCCTTCATTATAAGAGGTAATTTAATCCTTCATTCTCTTCTTGAACCTTTGAAAAAATTCCTTCCTGAACGAGTCTCGGCAGGAGGGGGCGCAAGGCGGGCAGGTGTGGATTCCTTACCTCATTACACCTGTTGATGAGGGTTTCACTTATTTTTCGGCGCTTTCATCCACAAACGACCAAAAGTTGATATTGAAGTGGGGTCATTTTTTTACAGGCTTCACTCATTTGGTAACTTCACCTTCTTATCTCTTATTGTGCTTAATTTTCCTCATCTTATATTTCCTTTCACTCCTTTTCCAACTCTACCTCTTCTTCTCTTTGTCAAATTCTTCTCCTTTTCCCCATATTTTTTCCTGTTCGTTCACCCTCTCTCGCTCACTCTGGCTGAAACATTAATAAAGTCGTGTTGTTAGTCGCCTGAATGGATGAGTTATCCCCGAGACCAGGTAGTGAGTGCAGGAAGGTAGAAAGTACGTCCCAGAGCATATGACTTCTCTTTATTGACTGGAATGATGGATCGACTGCGAGGTTCCTGAAGGCTGCTGCGGCGGCTTCCAGTAATATCCATTGTCACTCTTCACTCCTCACTCATCTTCATCAGTGACAGTACCAATTTGTAGACTTGACAGTGAGAAGTCCCGAATACATTTATCCTTTTTCTTCTTGATTTTCTTCCTCTTCATCCTGTTCTTGCTCTCGTTTTTCGTGTTCATTCTTCTTTTCTGTTTTGTTTTCATTCTTGTTTTTTCTTTTTTCTCCTTCCAGTCTTACGTAACACACATCCTGTTAATATCCTTCTCCACATCTTTCCTTCCTCGTGTCATCTAGTGTCTGGTCACTGGCCTCCTCCCCCTGCAGGACGGATGATGAGGCTCTCCTCTTACTTCTTCTCGCTTGCTGCCTTGCTCCGGGCCAGGCTGGGAAGGGGTGGCTTGGGCAGGGTGGACTCTCAGCCTGTTATGTCTTCGTTCTTTTTTAACTTACGGCAGCTGACACGTATTAAACTAATTCAGCAGCTAACCTTGTTATGGTAATCTCTAATATCTCCCGGCACTAGTTTTATTTAGTCCTCCTATTCTGTCTTCCTTTTCTTCTTACTCCTCCTGCTACTCCTTCTCCTCCACAGGCCAGCATTTCTCACGCGTCGACAAATAGGATGGCCAACAAGGCGGTGTTTAGTCAGGCAACAGCCATACCTCTATTATGGCTCTGTTACTCTGCTCCGTCCTCTGTTTGTCCCATTCTCCCGCTCTCCCTCCCCACCTTCCACCGTCCTTCCTTCCTCTCTTCCTTCCCCTTGCTCTCGAATTTTTCCCACTCAGCGCTACAAGGGAGGAAAGCTTTGAATATTGATGAGGAATAAATGTGAGAAAGAGAATGAGAGGGACAAGATTGGCATGTACGTGTATCTGTTGAAAGAGAGAGAGAGAGAGAGAGAGAGAGAGAGAGAAAGAGAGAGGGGGGGGGGGGGCAGAGGCAAACGGGAAAACTCGAGTAGCTATCACAACGGGCGGCATTACTACTTCCTCTCTGTTCTTCGTGACAAAATTAGGCTCCGTTAATCATGGCAAAGCGGCGGCCCTCCCATTGCTGTCCCATAGCTCACTGGTGCCGCGCGTCGCTGATTACGCCGCCAATCGTCACAGTAATTCATGGCCTCTGACGGGGAAGCGAACATTGCCCTTCGCTGTTCTCTATTACAATACATTCCCACCTGTGCGCTATGTCACCAATGCTGTTGTTGTTGCTTTTGTTGTTGCTGGGGATGGTGGTGGTGCTGCTGCTACTCCTACTTCTACTCCTACTCTTAATTACTACTATTACTACTACTATTACTACTACTATTACCATCATTATTACCATCACCACAGCTATCTCTGCCTTTGTAATTACTCTTTCTGCTTCTGTCAATAATGGTGATGGTGCTGATGGTGCTGCTCTTCGTGATGGCGGTGCTGGTACTGGTGGTGCTGGTGGTGCTGGTGCTGTCGCTAAATCAATGCCGGGATTCGCAGCATCAGTCGTCTGTGCCATCAGGCGAGATAAATGTGTACTTCGCCTGGCGTCACCCGCTCTCCGAGGCTTCCAACACATTTATTGAATTATGACCTTGCTTTTGTCCCCAATTAGCCCGTATAACTGTCGTATTCAGCTTGACACCTGCTGCACTGGGTTAATTAGTCGTAATGTTTTCGAATTAACGGTGAACTATGCAAATCTAACCTAAAATATATGGGGGTAAATAATTAATCTATCACGCTGTGTTCTGCGGTTGTGGAGGTGGTAGTGGATGTTTTGCCGCGTACACTGGCAGGGATGTTTGTTGTGTGAGCCAATTTGTGTGTTGAATGCTGGTTAATTGTCGCATTAGGCTTGGTGTTTGCTGCGCCGCTGAGTTACCTGTAAACTGTTTCCAATTGGTTATGATTAATGTCCGTACCGTTTAGCGGGCATTGTTCTCCTTCCCCTCCTTTATTCTTTATGCTGGGGAAAAACATGTGCATAAATAGCCATAATTTAATACACTAACTACTACTACTACTACTACTACTACTACTACTACTACTACTACTACTACTACTACTACTACTACTACTACTACTACTACTACTACTACTACTACTACTACTACTACTACTACTACTACTACTACTACTACTACTACTACTACTACTACTACTACTACTACTACTACTACTACTACTACTACTACTACTACTACTACTACTACTACTACTACTACTACTACTACTACTACTACTACTATTTATCACTACAGCCTCCATCCATTAGAATTGCGTTGTGAGAGGTATCTTTTCTCATAGTCTTTCACAAAGCAATTCATTGGCCCCAGCCCGCCAATGACTGTGGCCGACAACCGTCTTTATTTAATATTACAAACATTATTAAACATATTATTCTTAGGCTAACAGAGCTTGTGGTTGATACGGCTATCAACCACCGTCGCCTCAAAGTCCAAGTCGGCAATGTGGATGGTTTTGAGTGCAGGTGATCTGGTTCCTCTCAGGCAGACCAAGGCTGATCTCAGGAGGAAGAAGGACAGCCTGCATCTCATCTACTACTATTGTACTACTACATCTCCTCCTTTTCCTCCTCCTCCTCCTCCTCCTACTACTACTACTATTACTACTACTACTACTACTACTACTACTAATAATAATAATAATAATAATAATAATAATAATAATAATAATAATAATAATAATAATAATAATAATAATAATAATAATAATAATAATAATAATAATAATAATAATAATAATAATACAACCATCAACAACAACAACAATAACAGCGTTGAGTTAGCACTGTCCATCATGAGAGCCAGGGAGCAGTAATGTAAACGTGGCTTGCTCTGCCCGTAGAGTTTTTCATGTCCTTCCTTGGTAACGCTGCGCCCGTATAACACTGTTTATCCTGTAAGCATTGGAAAATTCGTGGCAATTTGGTTAATATCCTGTTGCAAATCCTTCTGTTGATCAGTCTGCTGATGCTAAATGTGGCAGGTGATTTCCGGGACTATGTTGGTGAAATAAATCTTAACATTTTGTATATACGTATAACCCAGAATACTTTATGTAGGCTCCAGAAAGTTTTTGAAAAGTGTACATGACAAACTGCAGTTTTGCTGTGAAATATAAACGTTCCGAGGAAAAGGGACTGATACTACTACTACTACTACTACTAATAATAATAATAATGATTGTACTACTACTACTAATAATAATAATAATAATGATTGTACCACTACTACTACTACTACTACTACTACTACTACTACTACTACTACTACTACTAATAATAATAATAATAATAATAATAATAATAATAATAATAATAATAATAATAATAATAATAATAATAATAATAATAATAATAATAATAATAATAATAATAATAATAATAATAATTATTATTATTATTATTTTCATTATTAATTATTATAATATACCTACGAGAGGTTTAGGGTCACTGTGGAGTTTACTGGTGTCAATCATAACTCTCTGCCTTGCATTAGATTTCCGATAAGTTAAATTAATTGAAATTTGAAGCACGAAAGCGCTAGAGAGCTAGAGAGCTAGAGAGTCCAGGCAATCAGAAGGGGTCTGTCTCACGCCGCCTTGGCGCCAGAAAAACACTTTGGTTGAAGAGACCATGACTCACGTAATTTGTAAGTAAATAGATAAGTAAAGAAATAAATAATTTATAAGAAATACTCAGAATTTATGGAACAAGTTAATGCAGCAGTTAGTTGTTACTGTGCGTCATTCGTTGCTGAATACATTGTCATACATCCTCTGTATTAGCCGCGGCACGTGCCACTGATGTATCGGAAATGGAAGCAAAGCCGTGACTTGCACAGATTTATGACCAATGGAACAACAATAAAAAAGAATTACAAATGCATCAGAAAACGGAAAATAAAAGACATGCAAAAAGTGTGAAATTGTTACGATCAGTAACCATCCACCGTATACAATAGAGTGCGCAGCGTCAATATATATAAAACAAACTGTAAAGGGTGTGTCCACATCTCTTGTTGCATCTCTCTATTGTTTTGTCTTCTTTTTCCTCGAAGCACCGTTATGCGAGGCCTTTTTCCTGATATGTTGTATTCCTTGTTGTCTCCTTTGCTCTATAGAAAAAATAAATGAGCAGCGTAACGACCAGGAATGATATTTTTTAGCGAACGCGTCAAGAATCAGAACAAAATTATCGGCAAATAACTGCTCTGAGTGTAAAACCAAATAGCCTCCGTTGACAATAAATTATAAAAAAAAAGAGAGTGAAGGAATTGAAGGCTTCCGAACATAGAAAAAAGCTACCTACCATTGACCGTAAATTATAGAAAAACTCGAGTGAAGGAGCTGAAAGGTTCTAGGCCTACACACACCAATTATTACAAGTATATGTCATGTCACTCTCAGGTGCTTATCAAATGTCGGCTTATTACCTCGAGCTTTCCTGAGCCACCCCACTTCTGCTGCTGACGATGATTTACTAAAACAAAAGAATATATAAAATAAACTTGTGCAAAGCGGTCAAAAAGGAAGGTTTTTCCCTAACGCGGCCATTTCCGTGCCGTTTTTGTTTCCTCTTTTGGGACATTTACATCTGACCTTATTTATATTCACATTTCCTTCCTCCTCCTCCCTCTTTCCTTTCCTCCGGTCCCATTTCCGTCTTTCTTTTTGTTTTCTCTTCCTTCCTCTCTCTTTCCTCTCTCCTACTTATCCTAGACACTTTTTTTTCTTTTCATTCTTCTTCTCTCTCTCTTCCTCTTTTTCCACTTTTTTTTCTTTTCCTTTCTCGCCGTCATTCCCCTTCTACCTCTCTTCTACTTATCCTAGACGCTTATGTTCTTCTTTCTTCATTTTTCTCCCTTCTCACTTCCTCTTTTCTCTCTTTCTTTACACCCTCTTCCTTCCTTTCCTCATATCCCTCCCTTCCTTCTCTGTCCATTCCTCCGTCTTTCCTTTCTTTTATCTCCATTTCCTCCTTCTCCTCCCTACTTATCCTTCACTCTTACCTTCTTCCTCCCTATCATCTTGTCTTCTGTCTCTTTCTCTCCCATATCTCTCCTTTCAACTTTTCCATTATCTACTTTTTCTCGAATTTATGATTCTCCTCCCTACCTTTGCATTCTTATTGTCCTACACCTGTTCTACTAGCCTGCACCTTAAATTCCCCTTCTCCTCATTCCCTCCTCTCCCCCTCTCCCCGCTCTCTTTACCTTCTATTCCCTGCATTGTAAATCACCCCTCTCCTCAATCTCTCCTCTATCCCGCCCCCGCTCTCTTTACCTTCTATTCCATGCACATTGACCTCCCCCGCTCCCCATTCTCACCTCTCCCTCCACCGCTTTCCTTTCCTCCCGATCCGCTCCACGCCTGGGTGAGTAGCATTTAATATGGTGGAAAGGAAAATGGCTTTTATTTATATTTCGACCGAGAAAGCAATATATATATATAACTTTTTTTCTGCTTTAGCCAAATTAAACTTTTTTTTATGCCGCATTTAATTTATTCGCCGAAACAAAATTTTCCGCCCAAATTTCACCTATGAATGCCGGTCGGTCCTCCTCCCCCTCCTCCTCCTCCTCCTCCTCCTCCTCCTCTTTCTGCCGGGGTCGAAAAATAAATAATATATCGAACGTGCTCTTTCAGTTTTAGCCCCCCACCCCCCTAAAAAAAAAAGTGCTCAAGGGGGATGGTATACACTAGGATTTCCGTAGATGGAGGGGAGGGAGGGAAGGTGAGCGAGGAGATCGTCGAGGAAGAGGAAGAAGTGCGGAAAGAAGGATTAGGGTAAGAGGAGAAGAGAGAAGAGACTGAACGTAGAAAAGGAAGGAAAGAAAGAGAAAGGCAGGTGGGAAAGAGGATAACGAAGGGTGTTGGTGGGTGAGAAGGAGAACGAGGGAGCAGAGGATATGTAAAAAATAGGATTAGGGTAGGAGAAGAACGTGAAATAGGGAAAGAATGAAGAGGGTGAACGAGGAAAATAAAAGAGAAAGATGGGATGGGAATTGAGAAGAGCAAGGAGATAGGAGAAAGTATCAAAAAGTGGAAAAGGGTAACGAGGAACGGTGAAAGAAAAAAAGGAAGGGATGAAAGAAGATGAAAAAGAATGAAATATGCGAGTGGAAGGAAGACGTGAAAAAACAAATGAAGGGGATGAATAAGAAGAACCGTAAGTTAAAACAAGGAAGGAGGGAGCGAAGGATGACAGGAAAATGGAAAATAAATAAGGATGTTGGAAATGATAACAGTGAGGGAGGGGAGAAGGAGTTGGAGAAAGAGAAGATGCTAGATTAGGAGGAACATAAAAGAGAACGAGAAAGAAGGCAACGAGAGAGGGTGGATAATGAAAAATAATAATAAGGATGATGGGATACAAGACAAAAGAGAAAGAAGAAGAAAAGTAAGATTATTTAGGAAATAGGAGGAAGGATAGCAAAGAAGGAACCGGAAGACGAGAGAGAGAACAATGAAGAAAAAACGAAAAAGAGAAAATAAGTAATAGCTAAGAAAGATGAAAAAGAGGACAGAGGAGGAATAAGGGAAAGGAGAATATAAGAAAAAGAGTTACAGGAGGATGTCTGAAAGAGGAAACGAAGCAGAAAATTAGAAAAAAAACAAGTAGGATAATGAAAAAGAGAAATGAACAATAAATTGGAATAATGGCATGGCAAAAAGTGCAGAGAAGTAAAGAAGAGAAGAGATAATGGGAGGAACAAGAGGAAGAGGAGAATGGCAAAATGGAGAAGTGGAAAAGGTCAGGAGGTAATGGGAAAAGTATGCCAAATTTATCTTCTCGTTCATGAGTGAAAAGGAAATACAGAAAAATCGAATTAGACCTCAAAACACAATTAAATTTTCTTTTCTGCGTGCTAAAAACATTCCTTGAAGTTGATTATCATTTTCTGAAACGACGCTGGTGCTTGTTGTTGTTGTTGTTGTTGTTGTTGTTGTTGTTGTTGATGGTCTGATGCATTAAACCACTAAGTTTAGCCATTTCAATTACGAAAGACATGAATGCTTCATTAAATTAACTATGGACGTGTGTGTGTTTGTGTTTGTGTTTGTGTGTGTGTGTGTGTGTGTGTGTGTGTGTGTGTGTGTGTGTGTGTGTGTGTGTGTGTGTGTGTGTCTGTGTACGGTGTTAGCATGCTTGGGAAGTTCAGGGTCAATTATTGTGAATGTCGGTTGTATCAAACGACATCTTGGTGTGGGCTTAACAAGAGTGTGTGTATGTGTGTGTGTGTGTGTGTGTGTGTGTGTGTGTGTGTGTGTGTGTGTGTGTGTGTGTGTGTGTGTGTGTGTGTGTGTGTGTGTGTGTGTGTGTGTGTGTGTGTGTGTGTGTGTGTGTGGGTGTGTGTGTGTGTGTGTGTGTGTGTGTGTGTGTGTGTGTGTGTGTGTGTGTGTGTGTGTGTGTGTGTGTGTGTGTGTGTGTGTGTGTGTGTGTGTGTGTGTGTGTGTGTGTGTGTGTGTGTGTGTGTGTGTGTGTGTGTAATAATAATAATAATAATAATAATAATAATAATAATAATAACAACAACAAATGGTTTATTCATTTGTTGGCAGCCGTAAGGCTGAAAATACACAAAATACAATACAATGAGTTGCATGTGATGAGTAATCGAGTAAGTGGGGAAGGGTGATGTGTGTGTGTGTGTGTGTGTGTGTGTGTGTGTGTGTGTGTGTGTGTGTGTGTGTGTGTGTGTGTGTGTGTGTGTGTGTGTGTGTGTGTGTGTGTGTGTGTGTGTGTGTGTGTGTGTGTGTGTGTGTGTGTGTGTGTGTGTGTGTGTGTGATACTTTACGTGTGGACGCGTAGGACGTTACCAAGAATTTAAGTGTTCGCATGTGAGTGATATTGTTATTCGTATATCTTCATTTCTTCCTCCTCCTCTTTTACTGACCTCGCTATTTCAGTTATTATTCACAACGCTCCATCACCGTGCATGTCCATCGTCACTGTCATCAAAAGTTCCTACAATCACTCACATCTTCTTTACCTTTCTTTTCTTCCCATATTTCTTTCAAAGTTTCTCTTGTACATCGTTTCACTTTCATTATTTTCCTCTGGTTCCCTCAGGTTCATCGGCTCATGCGACAGAAATGAGCACTGAGACCACGCGCAGCTGTAGCGAATGCTGCCAACTTTACTTACTTTACAGTCTCCTGTTCCTCCCGTGACCGAGCACAGGTGGCGCTGCTGTTAATAGCTGCTAAGGAGAGGCGTATTCAGCATGCACGCAGGACATCGCTTCAAGCTGGGCCTAATTGGCGAAAGAGCGTGATGGATATTCCCAAGCAAGGACACAGAGGAGGAGGAGCCGAAGAGCAGGTGTAGTAGGAGAGGGAGGAGGGGAAGGATGAGGAATTGTAGGAGGGAAAGAAAGATGAGCAAGTGTGGGAAGAGGGGGAAAAGGAGGAGGAGGGAGATAAGCATAAGAATGAGAACTAGGTCGAGAAAGATTGGGGAAGAGGCGGAGGAAAACTAGAAAAAGGAAATCGGGAGAAACCAGAAAGATCGCAGAAGATATCAGCGTGAAGAACGGAGATATGGGTGAAGAGGAAGAGGTATGAGAAGGACCAACGCTTTTAAAAGAGGAAGATGGAGGCATATAGAAAAAAAAACAGCTAAGAAAATAGAATAGCTACTGAAAAGAAAACCAAAGAGGAGGAGGAAGTAGTTCGACCAATGACTTTAGTAGACGAGGAGGGAAGAATTTGTTTATCGGTGTGTGTGTGTGTGTGTGTGTGTGTGTGTGTGTGTGTGTGTGTGTGTGTGTGTGTGTGTGTGTGTGTGTGTGTGTGTTGTCTCGCCCCCTACGTGACATAATTAGCAGGGCAAGGCATCCTCCGCCGGCACGGGTCAACTCCTGACGCAAATTTATGCATCCGGCGCCGCGAGCCATAATTTGTCGGCGAAAGGTAGATATATTACCTGCGTCACGTCGGGGGAAGGGAGAGTCGGGGAAGGGGCTGAGACACACTACCGTGACGGTTATAGCCTTCCCCACCACTAACGCCACTGCTATATTACACAAATTCCCATACCAGAATGCACACTACCACATCCCAGCTACCACCGTCTTTACCACCCCCACCATTAACTAACACTACCGTACCATCACCACCACCTCCTGCCTTTAGCCAATATCATCTTCACCACTACCACCACCCACAATAATACATCTCCCCTCACCACAGCCAACCTCCACTAACACCGCCACCTTCACTGCTGCCTCCTCCTCCACACTACCATCACCGGCATAACAGCTACCACCTATACCTCCAGACAATACGACCACAACCTGCTGCTGTGTCTACACCTATCAAATCCATTACCAGCTTTGTTTGTCTCTATCACCAGAACATCTAACATTCCCCACCTATCACCATCATCTTTCTACCATTTAACTATTGATATCACTTCCGTTACAACCATCGCTGCCACCATTATTACGGTTGCTCTTGCTTCGCCCACACCAACACCACCACAGCCAAGACCACGACCAATAACAACACTGTCGAAACACACTATGTATAGCTTGCGTAGGCTGGCTAGGTTCCCGCGTCCTTTATGTATCCCTTTGTGAGTATCCTTGTCTGACATCTCAACAAATAGACGCGTCACCATCACTTACGGAGACCTAATCCTTCACTAACACAATCACCACGCGGGGAGGGGAGGGATATATATATATAGAGAGAGAGAGAGAGAGAGAGAGAGAGAGAGAGAGAGAGAGAGAGAGAAACCAGCAGACAGACAGAGATGCATAGACAGACACAGAGGCAAACAAATAAACAGACAGACAGACAGACAGACAGACAGACAGACAGATAGAGTTGCCCCCCCCAAAGCTCCTCGTCAGCAGCCGGTCAGCGGGTGCAGGATAATTGGGGCCAACGTCAGGAATGCCAAAAATTGTTATACAAAAAAGAATTAATTACAGGGAATATACTGATCGGTTCATTAAGTCGTTAAGGCAGTTGATTAAATTAGCGCAAAAAAAGTAGTTTCTCTCTCTCTCTCTCTCTCTCTCTCTCTCTCTCTCTCTCTCTCTCTCTCTCTCTCTCTCTCTCTCTCTCTCTCTCTCTCTCTCTCTCTCTCTCTCTCTCTCTCTCAGATGTTGTGAATAATTATCAGTCAATTCGAAATGAGCTAAAATAAAGTTCTAATTAAATTACTGGCAATACGCTTGTGACTGTGTGTGTGTGTGTGTGTGTGTGTGTGTGTGTGTGTGTGTGTGTGTGTGTGTGTGTGTGTGTGTGTGTGTGTGTGTGTGTGTGTGTGTGTGTGTGTGTGTGTGTGTGTGTGTGTGTGTGTGTGTGTGTGTGTGTGTGTGTGTGTGTGTGTGAGTGTGATGAAAATTTTAAAAATGGTCAGTGCATGTAACATGCCTTTTAGGAGAACTTCTGAGAACACACGCAGAGAAAAAGCCAAACAGACAGACAGACACAGACGTAGTAGCCAGCCGAGCAGACATGGAGACAGACATGTTTGTGCGGCTTTCTTTATAAAAGTGTAGGTAGAATATTCATGCGGTGTGTGTGTGTGTGTGTGTGTGTGTGTGTGTGTGTGTGTGTGTGTGTGTGTGCTTGCGTGCGTGCGTGCGTGCGTGCGTGTGTGTGTGTGTGTGTGTGTGTGTGTGTGTGTGTGTGTGTGTGTGT
This sequence comes from Eriocheir sinensis, assembly GCF_024679095.1. NCBI lineage: Eukaryota > Metazoa > Arthropoda > Malacostraca > Decapoda > Varunidae > Eriocheir > Eriocheir sinensis. The sequence continues at coordinate 16,691,709 of NC_066529.1, forward strand.
GTGTGTGTAGGGATGTCTGCCCGGAGACCACAGAAACGCATCCGTACATTTTCATTGATTATACAAGCCTTCTTTGCTCCTCAGTTTTCTTCCTAAATCATAATATACATGAAGATAAAACCATGAACTTAAGATGTGCTTCTCATCTTTTACTTTATACGGTGCCACTGTATCATCACCATGCACCATCATTTATAATACTCGCCTCTATTCTCATATTGTCACTGTCCGGAAAGTAAATTATCGTGAATGACTCGTGACAACTAACAAGGGAGACAGTCGGGTAAGTTAGGGGAGGCTACGCGTGTGTGGCAGCGATGCTTATCACAGCTTTTGAGCGGGGCTGTTCACACACGTCCCTAGAGTGAGAGGTTGCCGGGTCCTTTGCACGGCGGGTTAGTCTGGCCACTCTCCCTCACAGCTTTATTTCCTGGCAAGCCTCGAAGGACGGACGGACAGCCAAGTTTCCATCCTTCATTATAGCCTTTGCGAGTACAAGAGCCTTGGCACCGGTGGAGGAACTCAATTAGATGTTACTAACTTTCCTCCGATTAGATATTTAAACCTCATTTACTGGAAGAACCTTGACGGACGTACTGACAGCCAAGCATATATCGTTTATTGTATCCTTCGTGAAAACCTTGGCATCAATAGAGAAACAATTGAATGTCAATAACCTTCCTCTGATCAGATATTTAAACTCTCGGAACCGAAAGCAAATAGCAACAAAGCATGTATCGCTTAGAGTATCCTTTATTCAAACCTAGGCATCTGTAGAGAAACAATTGACTGTCACTAACTTTACCCTGACCTTCTATTTGAACCCTTACAACCTCTTTTAGTGGGAGAACCTTGAGGGACGTACTGAGATTTGACAGCCAAGCATCTATAATTTGTTTCATCCTTTATGAAAGCCTCGGCATTAGAGGAAACAACTGAATGTCACAAACTTTCCTTTCCTTTCCTTTCCTCTTCATTTTCAGATAAAACGGGAAAGACAAATTGAGTGCCACGTTCCACCGATTGCATAGTCTTAGTGAAACCTGAAACCGTGATCCCGTTGTAGAATAAACACAGAGCACTGCCACTTATCTTTGTTCGTTTAGGTACGTGACCCCTGAAAAAAGGAGGAGCGAAGAGAAAACGGGAGGAGTAAAATTAAGGTTCAGTCTTAGGGTCGTTTCCTGGAGTCATTTACACTACTTTAGGTCTCTTAACTTAATCGTCGAGTAACTTAATCGTCGGGAGAGAGAAAAACGGAAAGAGTGGGGGAAAGCAGTAGGTCGTCAAGAGAGAGAGAGAGAGAGAGAGAGAGAGAGAGAGAGAGAGAGAGAGAGAGAGAGAGAGAGAGAGAGAGAGAGAGAGAGAGAGAGAGAGAGAGAGAACAGTCGGGAAGAATATCCTCCCTTCCAGGTAAATACTTAAGTCCCAACAGGTGTTCGAGGAAGGCAATTAAGCAAACAAGGGCTGAGTGATTGGATCACCTTTTTTTTACAATGGCCAGAAAAGCTTTCGATCATGCGTCTCTCTCTGCCTTTCCCTTCCTTTTCCTCACTGCCACGACTTCGTTCACTTGCCGGTCAATGCGAATCGAGGTCAAATCCAGCCGTCATTCATTCCTACGGTCATTCAGTCAGTCATCCAGAAAACCAGTCAAACAGTCAGTCATCCCTTTATTCCTCTGTATATCTATTTAGTCAGCAAACAAGTCATCCAGGAAGCCAGCCTATCAGTCAGTCATTCATCTAACCATCTATCTATCTATTTAGCCAGCCAGCAAGTCATCCTTTCAGCCAGCAAATCACCCATTCAACAATTCATCCATTTATTCAGACAAACAGATATACATTCCTCCATCCAGTCAGTCAGCCAATCAGTCAATCAGCCAAACAGTTATCCAAGTCGCATAATTATCCAGACTGACTGATAGAAAGTCATCAGTCGAGTCAGGCATTTAGTCAGTCATCCAGTCAGTCATCGAAACCATCCATTCATCTAGAAAAACAGACATATAGGCAGCCAGACAGTCATCCATCCATCCAGCCATCCATTCAACTATCAAGCGTGAAGCCACATTACCCAGTAGTCAACACGGGATGCATTCAGGGCCCGCCGGCAGCACACAGACGATAAAAGATGCGTTGAGCTGCTCTGTTCCCTCCCTCGGCCTCATCACGGAGATAATAACTCAGCTGGGAGGACTATGAGAGCCTCCTTACCTCCTCTGCCTTCCTCCTCCTCCTCCTCCTCCTCCTCCTCCTACTCCTCCTTTCCAGCTTCCTCCGTCTCCTTTCCTCTTCCTTCTTCCAAAACCTTCGTCTTTATTTCAATCTTCTTCTTCTTCTTCTTCTTCTTCTTCTTCTTCTTCTTCTTCTTCTTCTTCTTCTTCTTCTTCTTCTTCTTCTTCTTCTTCTTCTTCTTCTTTGCTTTTTCCTTTTTGTTTTTTTTTTTGTTCTTTTTTTCTTTTTCTTGTTCCTGCTCCTCTTGTTTTTGTTCTCTTCGTTTTCATCCTTTAACTTTCCTCCCACTCCTTCTTTCCTTCTTCTCCTGTGTCATCCTACCACCTCCTTTCCTCCCTCCTCCTTCTTCCTCCTCCTCCTCCTCCTCTTCTTCCTCCTCCTTCCATATCAGCTCCACCGCCACTCTTCTTGACGCCTTTGTCCTATGTCAATACCGATGGAGAGAGAGAGAGAGAGAGAGAGAGAGAGAGAGAGAGAGAGAAAGTTAGATATACAAAAATCCAAGAAAACGCTATTTGGCAGCTTTCAAACTTTTCTTCGGATGCTTAATGTGAAAAGATTTGCACTTCATTACCATGCGCGCTTTTTAATTTTGTGGAAAGGAGAGAGAGAGAGAGAGAGAGAGAGAGAGAGAGAGATTATGTAAGTACACACACACACACACACACACACACACACACACACACACAAATAAGCAAAAATAAAGCTATGGAGGAAAATATGGGAATAAATAGAAACAGTTACTGGATAATTGAGAAGAGAAGAGAAGAGAAGAGAAGAGAAGAGAAGAAAAGAGAAAAGGGAATTAAAGAGATAGATAGAAATAGAAGGAAAGAAAAGGTATAGGCTCGGAAAGAGGATGGAAAAAAGAGAAAGCAGACGGAAGGAAAGTAAAGGATATGAAAAGAGAAGAAAAGGAACATCAAGGGAAGGGACTAACTAACTAACGGGGAGCATACGCCCGGGGGAGCGTCGCTTCACACACTCGTCGGCTTCACTCCCGACGATCCCCAAGCAAGCTTCCATTCAGCTAATCTGTCCGTCCCATGTCCCTCCTGGCAGGATTGATCGACTTGCCCCATTCATGAGTTTCGTGGGCGTCCCCTTGATCTCCATCACTCTGGGTTGTCTCGTTCAGAAATAACCCTGTTAGCAGGATCCACATCAATGAGGCATGCTCCTGCCCACAAAGCCGGACATCGTGCTGGCCGCTTGACTCACGGACACGCAGACAAGCCGACTTGGCCGGAATAAGGGTTCAAAGAGTTGTGTTGCTAGCCTCAGCACGCGACTACGGCATCGCTCAACCTCCACGACTCCCGTCTCCTATCCTTGCACCCATCCTTACAGGGACGCCACACACGACAAACATGTGGGAGGACTAAGGTTAAGGTACACGAACCCGCCCTCAGGATTTAGCGTGTGCATGGAGGGAAGGATTATTCAGGAAGATTGAAAGGATACAGCCCGGGGCGGATGAGTGCTCTGCGGTACTCATCCAGATAGGCCTGGAAGGGAAGGGAAAGGAATCGAGAGGATGAGAAAGGATGGAAAGGTGAAAAATAAGAAGAGAAGTGAATTGGGAGCAGAAGGTTGGCGAGAAATGGAAAGAAGAAAAAGAAAGGAAAGAGAAAAAACGGGGGATGAAGGAACGAGACGGAAAGAAATCGAAGGGAAGGGAAGGGGAAACATAATAAGAGAAGTGAATTCGGGCCATTAGGAGAAGGAAGAGGAGGAAAGGTAAGAGGAAGGAAATATCTAGGGAAGGGAAGGAACGAAAAAGTAATCGAAGGGAATAGAAGGAATGTTTATGAAAGCAAAACGACGGGAAACGGATAAAAGGGAAGTAAAGGAGAGGAAAGAGAAAAGGGAAGCATCAAAAGAATGGAAGGAACGGGAATGGAATCGAAAGGGAGGAGGAAAAAAGGAAAGGAAAGAGAAGAAAGAAACATAAAGGAAAGAGAAGGTGCGGAAAAGGAATCGCAGGAAGGGGAAAGTAAAGAATAAGAAGAGATGTGAGACTGGGGAGCAGAAGGATGATGGTGAGAAAGGGATTTGCTTAACGAGTTTTCGCTCACCTCTTTATTTACGAGTCTCTTCACCAATAAATCTTGACCATCGGACCCGAGGCAACAAGCGACGATCTCTGCGGTGTTGAAGGCGTGAGAGAGAGAGAGAGAGAGAGAGAGAGAGAGAGAGAATTGCATAGAATTACATAGAAAATCAGACCACACAGACCCCATGGTCCAGACTAGGTGGTCTGTCCTTAAACCTAAGTGATTTTACATTAATCAGAAGGCTCCAAAACGTTGCATTTCTACTCTAGTTGATATTAAGTTAAAGGAAGAGACGGTCGAGCTTATTTTTGCTCGCACTACAACGTTGGTGAAGAAAAATTTGGTGCAGTCTGAATTTACTTGTCTACATCTGAGTTTTACGCCATTGTTCCTCGTGCGCAAAGTGTCATCGATCATAAACGATGTTGATCTGTCTACATTCGTGAAACCATTAAGTATTTTAAAACATTCGATCAGTTTTCCTCGGAGGCGACGTTTCTCAAGAGAGAACATGTTAAGGGTAGAAAGCCTTTCTTCGTAGGATTTGTTGCGCAAGGAAGGGATCATTTTCGTTGCCCGACGCTGAACACCTTCTAATTTAGCAATATCCTTTGCATGGTGGGGAGACCAAAACTGTACCGCATATTTCAAGTGGGGTCTGACTAAACTATTGTAGAGCGGGAGTATTACATCTTTATTCTTGAATAAAAAGTTTCTTTTAATGAAGCCCCACATTGTTCGCTTTATTTGCTGCATCGATGCATTGCTGTGAGAATTTGAGGTTTGACGCGATTTTGACCCCCAAGTCCTTGACGCATCGAACGCTTTTGAGTTTAACGCCGTGCATTTCGTAATCGAACTTCTTATTCCTCGTTCCAACTTGAAGGACCTGGCACTTGTCTACGTTAAAGGGCATCTCCCATCTATCCGACCAAGCTGAAATTTTGTGCAAATCCTCTTGGAGGCTTTGCCTGTCTTCGTCAGTGAGAACCGAGTTACCAATCTTTGTGTCGTCTGCAAATTTACTAATGCGGTTATTGAGTCCAACATCCACGTCGTTGATGTAAATAATGAAGAGCATTGGGCCAAGAGCCGAGCCCTGAGGGACGCTACTAGTGACCGGCGCCCACTCTGAGTTAAATCCGTCAATCACTACTCTTTGTTGTCTGTTGCCCAACCAATTCGCGATCCATTGGTTTACTTGACCGTCAATACCTAATTGCTTTAATTTGTAAAGTAATTTATGATGTGGGACTTTATCAAACGCTTTCTGGAAATCAAGATAGACTACGTCCAGTGATTTGGTTACGTCATAAACAGTGAAGAGGTCGTTATAAAAGGTTAATAGGTTTGATAGGCAGGATCTTTTGTCTCGGAAGCCATGTTGTGAGTCCCCAATTAATGAGTGGCTTTCAAGGTAACTCACAATTTTGTCTCTAATTATGCCCTCAAGTAGCTTACCTACAACCGAAGTTAGACTAATGGGCCTGTAATTACCTGGTACTTTTTTGTCTCCTTTCTTAAAAATCGGTGCCACGTTAGCCTTTTTCCAATCTGAAGGGACGATGCCTTGTCGCAAGGACATATTGAATACGGTTGTGAGGGAGGAGAATATTTCGCTCTTTGTTTCTTTAAGCAGAGTTGGATATATTTTGTCAGGTCCAGGACTTTTATTTGTTTTAAGTGATTTGAGGGCTTTAAGGACTTCATCGGGTTTTATTTCAAAGTTAGGCAATGCATGCTCGGGATTTACATTAGTATTGGTGTTGGTGGTAGTGGTGGGAGGACTGTTAGTATTATACACCGAGGAAAAGTAATTGTTTAATAGGTTTGCAACGTGTTGGCTGTCAGTCACTAGTGCACCGTCGCTATTTGTTAAGGGTCCAAATCCACTTCTGATCGCCTTTCTGTTGTTTATGTAACTGAAGAAGGATTTCGGATTATTTTTACAGTTGGCTGCAATATTTTCTTCATATCTACGCTTTGCCTGACGCACTAATATGTTTACTCGTCGCCTGGCATCATTGTAGAGTCTAATGTTTTCGGGCGTGCTTTGAATCTTCCTTTAACCTGTAAAACAATATTCTCTCCTTGACTGAGTGTTTAATTTCGCTATTAAACCAAGGTGGGCTTTTATTAGTGTTAATTCGCTTCTCGCACAAGGGGACAAATGTGTCCTGCTGAGTGAGTAAGTGATTTTTAAAGCTTAGCCAGGCGTCCTCTACATTGCCGTCACCTGATAGTTGCATATCTATTAGTTTTCGTCGGATTTCTACGAAGTTGGCTCTTTTGAAATTGGGCACCCTTACTTTATTTTCAGTCACCGATGTTTGAGCTCTAATGTCAACGCGCATTAGTTTATGATCGCAGGAACCGAGGTGTTCTCCTACCGTGACATTACTGACTAGGTTATCTTGGGTCGTTATAACAAGGTCAAGTATGTTATTTTGTCGAGTTGGTTCAGAAACCATTTGGCTTAGATAATTTTCCTCTAAAAATTCGATCATTCTATGGGACTCACCTTCTGTACCCGACAGTGTCGCCCAGTCGATATGGGGGAGGTTAAAGTCTCCTAATATAAGTGAGTCGCTGTTATTAAGTGACTGCCTTAAGACGCTGTACATTTCAAGATCGGCATCGAGTGATTGCCCCGGAGGCCTGTAAGTGACAGATATATTTAAATTGACTTTTGAAGTGTTTACTCGCACGCACAAATGTTCAACGTTACTGTTTCTTGGTGTTTTGTCAGTGGGTTGCAAATAGCTTTTGACAAAAAGGGCGACACCACCACCTCTACGGTTTACACGATCCTTGTTGAAGAGTCTGTAGCCATCTATGTTGTATTCGGAACTTAAATCAATATTTGTGGTGTCAATAAATGTTTCGGTTATAGCAATTAAGTCAAAGTTTTCTGACAGAGCAAGACATCGCAGTTCATCAAACTTGTTTCTTAGGCTACGCGCATTGAAACTAAGGACTCTTAGGTTACCTTGAGGCTTGGTAATAGAGGTGGTGGTACTGGAGGGTTCAATGTTACGAGCTTGTTGCGGTGTATGGTGTCTATTTACGCGGGCGGGGTGGAAGGACGTGGCTGAGAGTCGTTTTTGTTGTTCGTGAGAGAGAGAGAGAGAGAGTACGAAAGGGAAACTAGTGAAGCTATGAATACGAAAATGAGAAGCAAATAACTTGAATTTACACGGGGTAATGGCGGCGTCCTGGGGGTTGCCAAAAGTGAGTTTGCTTCGAGCTTAATGGGATAAAATTTTGTTTGGCAAAGTTGGCGGGAGTTTGTCACTGGTAATGGCTCGGCGGGGGCGGGAAAACACCTGCAAATACCGGCATCTGCTGGCACGCCGCCCTACTTGTGCCTGTTTGCTCACCTGCCTGCTTACCTGTTTGTCTACTTACCGATGTAGCTGTCGCCTTGCCTTAATACTTACCTACCTGGCTACTCATCTACCTACCTACTTACCTATCTATCAACTTAACTACTTACCTGTCTTATTACCTGCCTGCCCACCTGTAATCTATCTACCTCCATGCCTACCTACTTACATACTTGTTAATCCACCGACCGAGTGATCTACCTACCTATCTACCTTTGTATCTACCTATCAACTTACCTATGAGCCTTCCTACCTACACACCTAATAATCTACGTACCTATCTACCTATCTACCTGTCTCCCCACTTGTGTACCTACCTACTTGTCAGTCAGTCAGTCAGCCATCCAGTCAGTCAGTTAGCCATCCAGTCAATCATCCAATCAGTCACCCAGTCACCCATCCAGTCAGCCAGCCATCCAATCATTCAGTCAGTCTATCAGTCAGCCATCTAGTCAGTCAGCCAGTCAGCCATACTTCTAGCCAACAAACTTTTCATCTATTTTTTTCCATTGAATGTCTTTTTTATAACTAATTATGTTGTTTCCGCCACAGCTCTTTTTTTTGTCTTCTTTGATTCGTTATCCTCTCTTAAACATCTCAACCTCCTCTGTTTTTCATTCTTTACCTTTCTCCGTTCCTTGTTCTTTGTTATATTTTTTTTCTTCCTCCTCCTCCTCCTCCGTCTTGACCGTCTATTCTCTCTCCTGAGGTCTTATGCACAGCCAATTATCAATATATTCCTCACTCTTCTTCCACATCTCCAGCCAAGCAGCCAGCCAGCCAGCCAGCCACTCCCTCAGCCAGTCATATCTCTCTTTAAACATGCACGAATCCCTCCGTCCCTCCCTACGTCCTCCCTACACCCTCTCTTCCGCCATGCAAATCCTCTGTCGCCGTCTGTTTCAGCTTCCATTCCCCCCCTCCCTATCAGATTATCTTGTCTCCCCTCCCCTTCCCTACCTTCCGTCCTTCCACAGCGGCCATCTCCCCTCTCCATTCCTCGACCGTCAATCCCTAAATCCCCTCTCTCTCCCTCTTTCTTTATCTTTCTCTCTCCTCCTCCCCCCTATCGCCTGCCCACTCTCCTCCCCTCTCATTTATTTATCATCCCCTTGTTTTGCTTATATGTTCTGTATTAATGTTATTTGTTGTTTGTCTCTCTTTGTCATGATCTTCTTTACCCTACCATTCGCATCTATCGTTGTTTCTGGTTATCCTTCTTCTTTCTTTTCCTCTTCCTCTTCTATCTCAACCTCCTCTTTTTTTTCATTCTTTACCTTCCTCCGTTCTCTGTTCTTTGTTATATATTTTTTTCTTCCTCCTCCTCCTCCGTCTTGACCTTCTCTTCTTTCTTCCTTTACTCTCCCACCCTCCTCTCTCCTTGGTTATCTTTTCTTCTTTCTCTTACTCCTCCTCGTCCGTCTCGACCATCTATTCTCTCTACCTCTCCGAGTCCAATACATTGTTTTCTTCCTTTCCCTTCCCTTTCAATCCTTTCCTCCATAATCTCTTTTCATCCCTATCACCCCCTTCACCATCTCCACTTTTATCATCTCTTTCACCCTATCTCCCCCCTTCTTCCCTCCCCTCTCTCTCTCTTCCTCTTGCTCCTCCTCATCCCCCTTTTTTCTCTCAATGCAATCATTTACCTTTTCTCCAGCATGTGCCCCACGCCCCCACCTCTCTCTCTCTCTCTCTCTCTCTCTCTCTCTCTCTCTCTCTCTCTCTCTCTCTCTCTCTCTCTCTCTCTCTCTCTCTCTCTCTCTCTCTCTCTCTCTCTCTCTCTCTCTCTCTCTCTCTCTCTCTCTCTCTCTCTCTCTCTCTCTCTCTCTCTCTCTCTCTCTCTCTCTCTCTCTCTCTCTCTCTCTCTCTCTCTCTCTCTCTCTCTCTCTCTCTCTCTCTCTCTCTCTTAATGTTTCTTCCTCTTTCTCTTCTTGCTCAAACTTCTCCTCTCATTTTCGTCTTTTTTTCAATTGAATGTCTTTTTTTTCTTCCCTAATTTCGTTGTTTCCGCCACAGCTCTTCCCCTTTTTTCTTCTTTTTTTCCCTATGTTTTCCTTGATTCTTTATCTCTTGCTTTTTACTAACTTGATTTTCCGTGGTCTTGAGAAAATATATTAGACATCCCCATGGTTGTGGTGGTGGTAGTGGTGATGGGGATAGTGGTGGTGGTGGTGGTGGTGGTGGTGATGGGGATAGTGGTGGTGGTGGTGGTGGTGGTGGCAAGCGGTGACTGCGAAAACTTGAATCCTGCGAAAAAGAGAAAAGAAAAAAGTAAACACATTTCAACTTTTCTTTAAGGTCATCTCGCGTTGTTTCAAGAGTTGTTTATGTCGGTACAGATAATTTTTTTACTCTTTCAGTTTTTCATTTTCTTTTTCTTATATATATATTTTTTTTTTACTGGGTATAGGTGTGAGGGACTAAGACGGCTTGGACTCTCAACGGTAAAACTAATAAATTGATGAAGGAAGACGAAGCAAGATAGAGAGAAAGAAAGAAGGAAAGAAAAAAGAAAGAACAAAAGAGAAAAAAGAGAAAAAAAAAGAAAGAAAACTATATTGAGATAATTTTTTGCTATAGAATATCTTGCATAAGCTCCCTAGATCATTTTGCGTCATTTCCAAGCTCCTTCTTTCTTCAGTGCCGATATTACAAGCTCTTCCTCCCCCCCTTGAGATCAGCTCCAACGATGTCAGAATGCTTAACCCTATTCCTTACAAGCTTGTCTATGAAGTTAATGCAGAGACAGATTGTTTATACCCATTTGGTCACCTGAGTTATATTGTTGATAAGTTATTCTTCTTTTCAATCTGCTATAATCGTTACATAGTGCAATCATTTTATATTACACGACGTCTTTTGGGTCCTCATCAAGACGCTATCTTCGTTTGTTTATACAGAGATTAGACACAACCCACGAGATCGCCAGTTGTAAATACTCATCTTCACTGGTTTATCTTACAAGTCGAGTGTTGGCCGTCCTCGTAAACACTTCCTCTTCCTTTGTTTTCCCGGCGTGGATACAGTCCGCCTCATCGCCATGGTTATATATACTCATCCTAATTCTTTTATATCACAAGTTGAGTGTTGGCCATCCTCGTAAACACTTCCGCTTCCTTTGTTTTCCTGGCATAGATACCGTCCTCCTCATCAGCACGGTTATAAATACTCGTCGTAATCGGCCGCCGCGTGCCACCGTGTAATTAGCTGGAGGGCGAGTGAGGGAGCATCGGATAAAGGCGCCGACCAGCCAGTCTTGGCGTGTTGCATCTGGCGCCGCGGGACCGGCTTTGCCCTCTTATCTACGCCCCGGGCAGTGCGTTTGTGTTTGTTTACAGCAAGGGAGGAAGACGAAGGGCTGAACAAACGGTGCGAGAAGCGCCCTCACTTTGCTCTTTCGCAAAATAAAACAGTAGATGCTCGATATTAAAGTCTTATGCAATCATTATTTATTCACTCGACCATCATGTTACTTTTTACAGATCTTATAACGTCCTTTGTAGCCAGTCAGTTATAAACCGCCTCTCTGCCCTTGCCTACCATTAACTATTCTCCCGACCGCCATCTTATCTCTTCTGATGACACAATGTCCCAGGCTGTTGGTCATCGGCCACGCTTCTGTCGTGTCATTAAGTATTCTCCTGACAATCGTTTTACCATTTCAAGCTACGTAACATCACGGCCACTGGGTCGTTGGCCGCCTCTCTTTCCTGATATTGACCTTTTTAAAGCATTTCCACTTAAGATAATATAACTAACGTTTCGGGCAGTCGGAGCGCCAAACAGTGTCTGGTTAATCATAAACATAAAACCAAGCATAACTGGCGCCACTATAAAAATTGCCTGCGCCACGACGGGACTGGGCCGACCACCAGGCCCCTGAAGAAAAGCCTACCGGCGCGAGAGGCCGAGATGTAAAAAAAAAAACAAAAAAAAACTATTTCCTTGACAGTCATAAATATCCTCTTACATGACACAGCGTCCAGGCAGTCTGTCACCGGTTTCCTCTCCGTCCTGTTGCACGAGGGGTGGAGGCAGGGGGGTGACTCTCCCTTTCTCTTCCCAATAAATTCGTCTCATGTGAGGGGCCATTGGTTCTTTTTGTGGGCACCCAAATACCACGGAAAAGCTTTGTTTGATTTGCTCTCTTTCATCTCGTAATCTGATTCCAGGAGCGCGCGGCTTTCCGGGAACTTTGTGCGATGGGGCTACAACGCCGAACCAGCCCCGTACGCAGGAATTTGATCAATACGTATCAAGCAACGCGGTACTTTTTTTCACGAGTACAAAGGAAAGTCGATCAGGTGACAGCGAACGGTTTAAAAAACACTGTGATACAGCAGGATACCGAAGGGTGTATTGAAAAGATTTCCCGCTGTGTATACGTGCATGTGTGTGTGTGTGTGTGTGTGTATGTGTGTGTGAGAGAGAGAGAGAGAGAGTTATTTCCAGGATAAAATTTGGTTTATGTAACCATTCTTCAAACTATAGCACGAACAGTCTGGAGAAGCTTGGAGTTATTTCTTGTATATTTCTCTTCCCTACAATATTTATCGATGTGATTTTGGTCCAGAGTTTGAAGTATAAATCCTGTATAAGTCCGTAAGGAGATCAAGCCTTTTTAACGGTAGCAGAGAACCTTTCGCGTGCTGCTCCGTTCCCATCTTCCCTTCCCCGAAACGCCCAATGAATATGTAAAGTAGAAAGTCGATCATCTCTAACCGCATCACGCAACTGAATCAAAAGGGTGAATAGTAGTTTTGTTTTTCCATATTCTACAGAGAACATTAATTTGGTCTATGCGGAGCGCCATCTACTTGCCATTCATTGCCAGCCGCCTCCCGCGTCTCACACTTATATAATCGTTCCTATTAGGGAAACGAGGAGGAGGGAATGAACGCCTTAAGGGGGTTTGGAGACCCTTTTCCCTCCTTTTACGAGAGTGATAGGCTTGTGACGTGCTACTCTCCTATTCCTCGCAGTCACTCGGCAACGTTATTCTTTTACCAGCCTTTTGATTCCATGACTTATATCTTTATAAAAACAACCCTATTGAGTGACTTACCTGATATCCGTGTTTGCTACTATTTTGAGCTTAATTTTGTCGGTATTTTTAATGGTGGTTTTAGTGCTGCTCCTTTTCTATCAGTGGTTTCCAGCGTCGGTAGTTCTGAGAGTTCTGAAGCTAAGATCCCGTAATTGGCTCTCTTGTTGTGTCGGGATATTGCTGAAGCAGAAATGTTGGGTTGTCCTGTTATGTTTTTCCTAGCTTTGTCCAGCGGCGGCAGCAGCGGCAGCGGGGGCGGTGGTGGAGGCGAGCAATGAAAGTCAGGTCCATCTGTGTGCGATCTCGTATTGGCCAAGTTGTTAAAGTGCGTCTGAAGTTATAATTACGTCACGTGATTAACCCTTGTCCGCGCAGCCCCGCCGCCTCCTTGCTCCTGCCCGGCCCCGTCTCCCCAATCTTCCCTCACCTCCTGAACCCCTTCCTTCCTTCTCTTTCCCTTGACTCCCCCTTCTTCCCCCTAGGCCCGTCCTTCCCTATTCCCTTCTTTCATCTTACTCCTTTACCTCCTTCCCGTTTCTTCCTCCTTCCCTTCCCTTGGCTCCTATTCTTTCCATCTCTCATCTCCTGATCCCCTTCTTTCCCTTCCATCCCGTTGATTCCCACCCTCTCCTCCCTCGTCCCGTCCTTCTCTCCTCCCATTCTTCACCTTATCCTTCTTGCCTCACTCCTTTTTCTCCTTCCCTAACCTTACCTACCCTCCTCCCTCTTCCCTCTTTCCCGTTCCTCCCCTCTTCCCTTCCCTTAGCTCCTACCCATTCCTCTTTCTTTTCTTTACCTATTTATCTTTTCCCCATCCAATGACTTCCCCTTCCTTCATCCCTTTCAATCATCAATCTTACCAAACCTTCTCCCCATTCTTACTTTCCTCCAGTCCTTCGCCTCCTCCCTCCCCCCGTCCCATCCATCCTTCCCTCCCTCGCCTTGCCTCTTCACCTATCTCCCCGTTCCCTCACCGTCCGTCCTTCTCGTCCTTCATTCCTCTCGCCCATTCCATTCTTTATACAATTTTTTCACCTTCCTCTCCTCCCTGTCTCCCTCCCTCTATCTCCACGAGCACTAACTCCCTCTTACTTGGCCACACACCTCACTCTCCCTCCCTACACCTCTTCCCATCTCCCCTTCCCTCCCCTTCTCACTCTCCCTCCCTCCTCTCATCTCTCTGCTCCTCACTATCCCTCCCTCCCTCCCCCTGGGCAACGCTCAGGGGAATAATTTCACGTCCCCGGGAGGTAAATGCGAGAGTTGGGTGACGCGGGCCAGAAAACAGAGCAAACTTTTTTCCCTTTTTCTTTTTTCCTCCTTTTCCTTCTATTTTTTCTATTATTTTTGTTCCACACCGAGCTCTGTGCCGCCCTCCTCGCCCTCTCCCTCACCGCCGCCACGCCGCTGCTGATGCGTGACACAAGATGCTGCTCCTCCCTTATGCTAACACCTTTATTTTTATTTTTTTTATTTACCTTCTTATCCTCTCTGTCTCTATCTATCTATCTCGCTCTCTTTCTGTGTGTGTGTGTGTGTGTGTGTGTGTGTGTGTGTGTGTGTGTGTGTGTGTGTGTGTGTAAATGTTAATTTTTCATGTCTCAAAGGTGTCAATGATTTTTTTCTTATTCTGGCCCACAACACACGATGCGGGTCGCCTGGCCAAGGAGCGTCACCAGTCACCTCGCCAAACCACTCACCAGCCAGTCTTTGCAGTCACCCGCTCACCTTAAATTAAAGCTTACGTGCCAGTAACTCAAAAGTTCACGAAGTCATCATCATCATCATCATCAGCACACACACACACACACACACACACACACACACACACACACACACACACACACACTCTCTTCAGAAGGTTACCCGCAATCTTGCTAAGGTCAGCGGAGGTCACCCAAGCTATGCGTAATGAGGAAAGATTATAATTATGATAATACAGAGAGAGAGAGAGAGAGGTCATGAGTCATGCCCCCAGGAGAGAGAGACAGGCTGCAGGAGGGAAGAAGAGCGTTGGTGGAAGGAGGGAGGGATTGCATGAGAGAGAGAAAGGTCGTGAGGAAGGTCATGGAAGGGAGAGTCATGAGAGAGGAGGGGTGGTCTCGGGGGAGGAGGGAGGGTCGTGGGAGGGCAATATAGGTCTCGTGGGGAGTCCTTGTCACGTGTTCCAAGAAGAAAGTCGAGGTATCGGGCGTGAGTGTCTCCGGCGGATGACTTACGACGGCTGTGTCGACCCCGCTTCGCTTTCTACCCCCCCCTCTCTCTCTCTCTCTCTCTCTCTCTCTCTCTCTCTCTCTCTCTCTCTCTCTCTCTCTCTCTCTCTGTCTCTCTCTCTCTCTCTCTCTCTCTCTCTCTCTCTCTCTCTCTCTCTCTCTCTCTCTCTCTCTCTCTCTCTCTCTCTCTCTCTCTCTCTCTCTCTCTCTCTCTCTCTCTCTCTCTCTCTCTCTCTCTCTCTCTCTCTCACACACACACACACACACACACACACACACACACACACACACATCGATGTCCTACGCGATACCTAAGACGAAAGTGACGTTTTTCAGCCTTTCACCTTCGTCGAGGTAAACAGACGGGGAAGCGCCTTTGAAACTGTAAATATTTGCCCTCAGTAATTCATGGAGCGCGGTAACTGGACGGCGTGTGTCATTTCTCTTTTTCGATGGAGTTAGAAATCATAATAGACTTTGGGCGGCTATATGCTTTTGTTTTCGTTTTTTTAACTTAAGTAATAGATTAATATCAATGCATGTTAAACCAGAAACTTTATTTTTAATTACAAATATAAAATAGACACATTACGTTAAATTAGGTTAGGTTAGGTTGTTTAGAATCATAAGAAACTTCGGGCGGATATGTTTTTTTGTTTTATTTTTACTGTAGTAATACATGAATATCAATGCGTGTTAAACCAGAGAAGCTTTTTTTTCATCACAGGAGTAAAATAGATACGATAGGCTAAGGTAGGTTAGGTTAGGTAAGGTTATTTAGAATCATAAGACTTTGGGTGGACATGTTTTTTTTTTTGTAATCTCGTTTTTTCTTTTTTTTTTTTTACTTCATGCAGCAATACATAAATATCAATATGTTTTAAACCAAAGACTCTCTTTTTCATCACAGGAGTAAAATAGACACATTAGGTTAAGTTTGGTCAGGTTAGGTAAGGTTATCAACATGATGCAGATGCGCTCATTCTGACTCCCACATATCAGTATATACGTGCAGAATACAACTTTATGTCTCTTCTCTGTTACCCTCCTTGTATTTGAATAGTGCTTGAAGCGTATCTGAATAAGTTCCCAAAGTGACTGCCTGACCATCTCAATTACGTTTGCTCTGTGTGAGTTATCCTGTTCCAAGACTTTAACGATAATAATTTCTCATTTGTCGTTCGATTTCACATTCTAATACACAACATAAGGTAGAGTAGTCACCGCCGTTTGAGTATAGTGAACACGGGGCAGCGAGGGAGGCCCGGATCCAGGCCGCAATAATAGAGTGGCTGGCGATGAAAAATCAATCGTGAAATGAAACCGCACGCACGCAGGCTGAATTTCAAGTGTCGAAGAGCTTTATGAGTATTATTTGAATGGCCTAAAATGACGCTTTGCCAAGAATAACAAAAAATAAAACGTTGCAGGGCAGAACAAAATTAGAATGGATAAACACTGAATTACTAACCTGTTTTTTATTTTTATGTTTACGATAGAGGAGGCAAAGGAAGGAATAAACGAAATAGATGAAGAGAAAATACGTCTGCAACACTACACCGTTCTCCCGCAACTTAAAAAGACGGTGAAAATAAACACGATTTAATTCCATTGAAGTATTGATTAAAAGACGCAATAATCAAATGGAAACTTCGAGGAAAGCTCAAAAACCAAGAGGAGAATAAGAGTAGAGAAAAGAGAAGAGAAGAGAAGAAAAGGAAAAGAGAAAGGAAGAAGATAAGAAAATTTATAATATCTAGTGAAGGAGGAAGGCAGTGATTACCATAACTACGCAGTATGGTGACACACACAAACACACACACACACACACACACACACACACACACACACACACACACACACACACACACACACACACACACACACACACACCTGGATGGCCGTATCTACCTGGAAGCATCACCGCAGGGCACTCACATGATAGGAATTGAAGAGTGAAAAAATATATATATTCGTATCAGAGTTGCAGCAAGTAACTCAGGGCGAAAAAGAGAGAGAGAGAGAGAGAGAATTATTGAGTGTGCGGGTAGAGACAGGAGCAGGAAGAACAGTTCGGAAAGTATAAGTTTTTAGTTTAGTTCCTTTAGAAGAGTTCGGAGGCTGTATATAAAGATGTACTCTTGTGTGTGTAAGTAAGTAAGTGTGTGTGTGTGTGTGTGTGTGTGTGTGTGTGTGTGCGTGCGTGCGTGCGTGTGTGTGTGTGTGTGTGTGCGTGCGTGTGTGTGTGTGTGTGTGTGTGTGTGTGTGTGTGTGGGAGAGAGAGACCGAGGTATGCACGAGCGACAATAACCTGTTGATGTAAAAAAAAGAATGGATTTTTATTTCGCTCATTCTTTTTTTCTTCCTGGATTTGACCTCTCTCTCCTTCTCTTTCTCTTTCTCTTACACATTCCCCAAACACACACGAATGCACACACACACACACACACACACACACACACACACACACACACACACACACACACACACGCACACACACACACACGTAGGCAGGCAGGCAGGTCGGTGGATGGACAGGATGACTCAGGCGGCGATGGAAATTAACGCGGCTCACTTGGGAGTAATAAATCTGAAGGTAACGTTGCTGGTGCTCTTAAAATATTCACGTCGTGTAATCCAGCGGCCCGTGAGTGTGTGCTGTGGCTGACCTCTAAAGGGGACCGAGGGGGGAAAGGGAGGGAAAGGAAGGGAGTAGATTGAAAAGGGGATGTAAACGTGTTAGTAAGGAACGGGGGATGAGGAAGAGGAAAGGGAGGAGATTGAAAAGGGGATATGAACGTGTCAGGTAAGAAATGAGGGAGCGAGGAGGTGGGAAGGGAGTCAGTCGAAGAAGGGATGGGAAAGTTTTATGTAAAGAACGAGGGAAGGGAGAGGAAAAGAAATAGATCAGAGTAGTAATGGGAAAGTGTTAGGTAGAAAATGAGAGAGGGGAAGAGAACAAGTAGATTGAGGTGGGATATGAAACTATTATGTAACGAACGGAGATGGATGAGGAAAGAAAGTAGATTGAGGTAGGATGTAAAATTCTTAGGTAAGGAACAGAGAAGGGTGAGGAAAGATGGTAGACTGAAGAAAGATGGAAAAATGTTAGGTAAGGAACGATGGAAGGGAGGGAGAGGAAAGTGAGTAATAGATTGCTGTGGGGGATGCGAACATGAAAAGTAAAATACAACAAGCAGCAGAAATATATAGGTAAGGAAAGATTGAGTACACAGGTAAGAGAAGGGAGGATGGAGAGGTAAACTAGTGTAAAAAAAAAAATTAAAAAAGAAGGAAAATAGTGAATGTAGAAAAGTAAACGTAAGGACGTCAGAGGATGAGAGAAGAGACGTGATAAATTACAAAAGGATATGTATTGGAGAAGGAGAAAAAAGAATTTGAAATAACAGATAGAGAAGCGAGAGTCAGGAACAAGGTAGACATGGCATTGGAAGGAAAGGTTAAAGGGCAGTGATAAATCATACAAGACAAACGTAGGAAAAAAAATGATAAAGCAAAGAGAAAGCTGGAAAAGACGAGAAAAAAATAAAGAAAAAAAGGAATAAAAAATAAGCGAAGAAGTTAAAGAAATACATAAGGAGCGATCAGTTTTAAAAAGCAGAAGAATATTAGAAAAGTAAAATAAAGAAAAATGACAGCAGGAAATGAGACTAGAGAGTGTGACGTAAGTTAGCAATGGAAGGAAAGGCATCGTGTGTGGAAGGATGTACATGGAAAAAGGAAGTGAGAGATATTACAGATGGAAGGAGATTAAACGAATGAAAAAAAAAAGTAATAGGTAACAGAATGAGATATAGAGATAAATAGTTAAATAGACAAAGAGTGATCAGGACAAGTGGCAGGCCAGTGAGAGATATTATGGACGGGAGTTGTATAGGCGAATGAAAAAAAAAAAGTAATGGGTGGGGAGATACAGATAAATAGAGAGAGAGAGAGAGAAAAAATAGATAATGGATAGACAGATGAGTTAAACAAGAAGACGAATGGTATTGGAAAGACATAGACAATGGGAAATGCTAAATTATGTAAGGCGGGAGTACTTACGAAGAAGAATGGACAGTGAGAGTGAGGCAGGAGGAAGTGAGGGATAACCAAGTATAGGAAGGGAAGGGAAAAGGACAAGAAGGCTAAGGTAGGGCAGGGCAGGCCGTGGGGAAGGAAAGGTTAAGGGAAGTGGAGAAGCAGGGATATTCATGAAGCCAAGGGGAGGTTGGGGGATGGAGGGGAGACACGTCCAGCTCCCACCTTCTCTGACCTTTCTCCCATGTCCTTCCTTTCCCCTTCCCTCCCTCCTCCAATATTCTCATCTTCGTCTTCCTCTGCTTCCTTTTCCTCTCCATTCTGTTCCCCTGTCGTTCATCTCTTGTCTTCGTTTTCCTCCTTCTCCTTTTCCTTCTTCTCCCTGATTCTTATTATCTTATATTGGGTCATTTTCTTTTCCTTCCGATCAATTTATTCTTCCTCTCATTTTTCACTCTCCTCTCTTCATTTTCCTCCTCTATACAAATTTCTAGTTTTCTCTTCCTCTGGCTCCAATATTTCCTTCTCCCTTTTTCCTTTTTCGTCCTCACTTTACTTCCGTGTGTATATATTCTTTCTTTCTTTCTTTCTTTCTTTCTTTCGTACATTATTTCTTTCTTTCTTCATATCCTGTTTCTCTCCTCTCTCTCTCTTCCTCCTTCTACTTCTGTATACAATATTTCCTTTCACACTGCGACCTATATATACTTTTTTCACAACTCCTCCTCCTCCTCCTCCTCCTCCTCCTCCTCTTTCTTGTACTTTTCATTCTTTTTGCCCTTATTCGTTCCTTCGTTCTTCTCTCTCTCTCTCTCTCTCTCTCTCTCTCTCTCTCTCTCTCTCTCTCTCTCTCTCTCTCTCTCTCTCTCTCTCTCTCTCTCTCTCTCTCTCTCTCTCTCTCTCTCTCTCTCTCTCTCTCTCTCTCTCTCTCTCTCTCTCTCTCTCTCTCTCTCTCTCTCTCTCTCTCTCTCTCTCTCTCTCTCTCTCTCTCTCTCTCTCTCTCTCTCTCTCTCTCTCTCTCTCTCTCTCTCTCTCTCTCTCTCTCTCTCTCTCTCTCTCTCTCTCTCTCTCTCTCTCTCTCTCTCTCTCTATCTCTCTCTCTCTCTCTCTCTCTCTCTCTCTCTCTCTCTCTCTCTCTCTCTCTCTCTCTCTCTCTCTCTCTCTCTCTCTCTCTCTCTCTCTCTAGTCTCTCTCTCTCTCTCTCTCTTCTCTCCCTTTTCCCTCCCAGCCTGGACAGATGTACGCTCGCTCCAGACTCGGTGAAAGGTTATACTGTTTAAAGTCTCCGGAAAACGCTATGCAAATATAGGTATTTCGGAGGTTCGCCGCCTCGGTTTGTTTGAGCAACGCCGTTTTGTGACAGCGAGAAGAGAACTGCAAGCATTTCTCTTGGCGATGGTTGTTGGTATGGTTGATGTAATGGTGGTAGTAGTTGTAGTAGTAGTGGTAGTAGTAGTAGTGGTGGTGGTAGTAGTAGTAGTAGTAGTAGTAGGAGGAGGAGGAGGAGGAGGAGGAGGAATATTAGTAATAATAGTAGTAGTAATATTGTGATACTACTTTTTGTTGTAATATAAATTACAGCAGCAGCAGCAGTAGTAGTAGTGGTGGTAGTAGTAGTAGTAGTAGTAGTAGTGGTAATAGTAGTAGTAGTAGTAGTATGGTAGTTGAGGCAGTAGTAACAGTAGTAGTAGTGGTAGTAGTAGTAGTAGTAGTAGTAGTAGTAGTAGTAGTAGTAGCAATAGTAGCAGTGATAGTCAGAGATGAAATAGCTAAACTAGATATAATTGCAAGAAGATCCTTCTCTTTTTATTCCTGCCGCTATTCTCATCACACCACACAAAGCACACCTCACCCCCCACCACCACCAGAACGAGGCAGCCATTCCTCACACCTCTAAGACGTAGCCATTTTTTCCCCAACAGTTCCTGCGTCGAGAGTGGCTGGCGTGGCGGGAGCGGCCGGGCGACTTCCCTGCCTGGTGAGCCACAAGCACCACCACGACACCCCGGTCCTGGTGCTCTGGTACAGGGACGGCGCCAGGTTCCCCTTCTACACGTGAGTACTCTGAGCTTAAGGAGGAGGAGGAGAAGGAGGAGGAGGAGGAGGAGGAGGAGGAGGAGGAGGAGGAGGAGGGGTCCAGAAAAGGGATGAGTATTAAGAGGGAACGAAAGGAGGAGCGATCCGGAAACAGGAGGAAAATACGTAAAAGACAGATGAGGACAGGAAGGAGAGAGAGAGAGAGAGAGCACGCTGGCGATAGGGGAATGACATGAGTAATGGGAGTCCTCACTCCCCTTCATCCATTCCTGTGTGGCGGAGGACAAAAGCAGTGCGGAAATGAGCGCGCCTGTTCATAGCTCAACGCATCACTCACTCACCCCCTCGTTCACACACACACGCACACACTCACACACACACACACACACACACACACACACACACACACACACACACACACACACTCTCTCTCTCTCTCTCTCTCTCTCTCTCCTACCATCACCAACAACAACAACCAATACGATCACGTTTTCTGTATGCACGATTAACATTTAAATTTTCATCGCCACGACCACCCTCCTTCATCAGCCTATGACTCTTTACTACCACAGCTATCATTAAACACTTCATTACGACTTACATTCGCACTGATTAACTTCTGCCACTACCAACAATAACAATAAAACTTACCACCATTACTATAAAAAATTACTGTCTCACTTCGATTAATCACCACTACCATCACCACCACCGTTGTCCATACACACCACCCTACATCGCCTCCACACAAACTCGGAAACACCAGCAAGCTCAAACAACACCACAAACACACAACGCAATGTAATCGAGGGGGTGGAAAGGTTATCACGAGACTCCCAAGTTGATATTTACTTTGGCATTTGCTGGTAATGAAGCGAATACTGATCAGAGAGAGAGAGAGAGAGAGAGAGAGAGAGATACTAAATGTTTTAATAATGCTGTCTATGTTCTGTGTCTCTTTGTGTGTCCGTGTATCTAATACTTAACAACACCACCACCACTACCACTACCCCCACCTCTACCACTGCCACCACCACCACCACCACTACCCCCACCTCCACCACTGCCACCACCACCACCACCGCCACCACCACTACTACCACTATCCCCACCTCTACCACCACCACCACCACCACTCCCTCTACTATCGTCCTTACTACCACTCCTATGAACTTACAACAGTGCTCATCACCTTCATATCCACCACCAACACAAACTCTCCTCATCACCCCCGTTCTCAGCACCCTTTGTCACCCCATCGCCGTCCGGACGCCACCACCAACACCCTCACTCTCACGCCCTGACGGACTGTGGCTGTTTCTCTGCGTCAGACACGAAGTGCTGCGCTGCAAATCCTGAAGCCTTCCGCTGATATTGAAACGTTCGGCGGATTGTGAAACGTTCTGTGGACACTAGAACGATCTGTGGACACTGAAACGATCGGTGGATACTGTAACAATCGGTGGACACTAAAACGGTCGGTGGACACTGAAACGATCGGTGGACACTGAAACGATCGGTGGACACTGAAACGATCGGTGGACACTAAAACGATCGGTGGACACTGAAACGATCGGTGGACACTGAAACAATCGGAGGACACTGAAACAATCGGAGGACACTGAAACAATCGGTCGACACTAAAACGATCGGTGGACACTGAAACGATCGGTGGACACTGAAACAATCGGAGGACACTGAAACAATCGGTGGACACTGAAACAATCGGTCGACACTAAAACGGTCGGTGGACACTGAAACGATCGGTGGACACTGAAACAATCGGAGGACACTGAAACAATCGGTGGACACTAAAACGATCGATGGACACTGAAACGATCGGTAGACACTGAAACAATCGGAGGATACTGAAACAATCGGAGGACACTGAAACAATCGGTGGACACTGAAACAATCGGTGGACACTGAAACAATCGGAGGACAGTGAAACAATCGGTGGACACTGAAACAATCGATGGACACTGAAACAATCGATGGACACTGAAACTTTCCGTAGAGACTGGAATGTTCGGCGGATCCTGAAACGTTTGGCAGACCCTGAAACGTTTGGCGGATACTGAAACGTTCCATAGAGAGTGTAATGTTCGAGGAATCCTGAATCGTTCGGCGGATTCTGAAACGTTCGGTTGATCCTGAAACGTTCGGCGGATTCTGAAACGATCGGTTGATCCTGAAACGTTCGGTTGATCCTGAAACGATCGGTTGATCCTGAAACGTTCGGCGGATTCTGAAACGTTCGGTTGATCCTGAAACGATCGGTTGATCCTGAAACGTTCGGCGGATCCTGAAACGATCGGTTGATCCTGAAACGTTCGGCGGATCCTAAAACGTT
The DNA here is from genome assembly GCF_024679095.1 of Eriocheir sinensis. Classification (NCBI taxonomy): domain Eukaryota; kingdom Metazoa; phylum Arthropoda; class Malacostraca; order Decapoda; family Varunidae; genus Eriocheir; species Eriocheir sinensis. The sequence goes on from NC_066529.1 coordinate 16,715,086, forward strand.
CGGTTGATCTTGAAACGTTCGACGGATCCTGAATCGTTCGGCGGATCCTGAATCGTTCGGCGGATCCTGAAACGTTCCGCGGTCATTCCTGTAGCGTTGCTAGAGTGAAATATACCACCGTGCCCACCGACTGACAGCACGCTGCCTCTCTCTTTTTATCGGCGTCGCAGACGCCGATCAACAGATTGTCCATCTTTTTGTTGTTGTTGTTGTTGTTCTCTTCAAGTTGTTTGCCTGGCTTACCCATGCATTGTAGACATGATATTGTATAATGATATTTGTTAGCCCTGATGAACCCCACAACATGGCATTATAAACAAAGTCAGCTGTTTTTTGTATTTTTTACGTCTTGGCCTGTGGCGCCGGTAGGCCTTCATAGTAAGGCCTGATGGTCGACCCCAGCCCGTTGTGGCGCAGGCAAGTGTTTATAGTGGCGCCATCTCTACTTTTCAGCATTTTCCAATTTAGACCTTTAGTTGCAAATTCATTGCTGGGGTGTTGGATGGTCATGCTACGCCGATCTAGCACAGTTTTTGTGCTGTTAACACTTGTTCTCTCTCTCTTCCGCTTCAGTCACGAAATACTACTACGTCCAGGCACCTCCTCCTCCTCCTCCTCCTCCTCCTCCTCTTCCTCCTCCTCCTCCTCCTCTTCCAATGCACTGCCTCCCCAAATTAGGTCAACTACTCTTCTTCGTCGGCGAGGAGCGAGGATGGTGATGAGCATTTTCAATGTGTAACTGTCTGTCTGGCTGTCTGGCTGTCTGTCTCTTTCGTCCTCAACACTGTCTTCCTGTTCTCTTGTTCACTGTCTTCTTGTTTTCTTGTTTATCCTTTATTATTTTTCATTTTGCTGTTATCATCATTCTTATTCTTCCGTTACTACTTTCTTTATATCTCTAACCCTCAACCACCTCCTCCCTCTCTCCCCCCTTATACTCTCCCTCCTCCTCCTCCTCCTCCTCCTCCTCCTCCTCCTCCTCCTGCGCCTCCACGGTGACGCACGGCGAGGCCAGGCTCCGGGCGGTGATAGAGAACCAATGTAAATATAAAAGAGAAAAATGTGCCTCGCCTCGCCTCCGCTCCTCTCTGACTCCCACTTCCGCTGTTCCACCTCAAGACACAAACTCGTTCCACTACAAGTTAAAAGCTCCCGCGTCCTCACATGCATGCAGACAGACACTCGTATACATGCATGCATACATACATACATACACACATGCTTACATACCTGCAAACATACATACATACATTTTTTTTTAGGTGCTTCCCGTAGCACCGGTAGGCTGCTTGAGGGACCTCTTGGACGGCCCAGCCCTTTAGTAGCGCGGGCAAATATTATTTATAGTGGCTGCCGTGACATTGGCTTAGCTCATACTGCCCCCTGGTGCTCCTTTTGAAAGAAGTCGCTGAAGTAAGGGTTGATTGAAGATCTGGGCAGCATGTGGGTAATCTTTCGCCGCTCGGCGATGGTTTGAAAAATAAATCGCGTTTTGATGGGGCTCGAAACTAGATCCACGGACTCACCACGCCCGAACTCTGACCACTCGGCCACCGCCTCCCCATACCATACGTACATACATAATTACATGTATACACACATACAAACGTACTTACATGCTAACAAACATTCATATACCATTTGTAAACTCATCATAATCATTAAAATCATCATCTTTAGCAATTTGTATTAACACACACACACACACACACACACACACACACACACACACACACACACACACACACACACACACACACACACACACACACACACACACACACACACACACAAAGATACAAACAAACAAACAAACAAACAAACATACAACAAACATGGCCAACCAGATCTGAATCATTTTTTCATTTCATTTTGCTCTTCCACCTTTCTTTCTTTTTTTCTCTTTTTCTCGGCCATAATCCCGGGCCTGTGTTTCCTCCCCTTCAGCCTACTGCCACGTATTCGTCCTCACAATGCAACCTCATCGAGCCTTAGGACGGGAAACAAAGCGAAAAAGAATCCAACTCGGAGTATTATTGCGCTGAAATCTAAAAAAAAAAAACATAAAAAACAATAACAGCAACAAATAGTATAAAGTTAATGTGCTGTTTATGCCGTCAATGTTTTTTTTTTGGGGGGTGAGGGGGCTTTCACTCCCTTTTTTCTCTCACTCCCTTTCTCTCTCTCATCATTATTCTGCCAGGGATCGATGCTGATAGGTTTACTGCTGCATCTTTATTCAATCATTTATTTATTTATTTTTACTCATAATTACATTTTTCAATCATATATATATTTTTTACCCACTATCAAAATGTCATACTCTCCGCCAAAACTGCTGCATCGCCAACATGTAACCTACCAGGAGTGGGAGGACGGCGAGGCGAGGCGAGGAGAGGAGAGGAGAGGGGAGAGAAAGAGAGGGGAGAGAAAGAGAGATTAGGGTGAGATCCTTAAGGTCAGGCGTGGGGCGTGAGAGGGGAAGAAATGAAAAGAAAAAGTTGAGGCTTGAAGGAGAACAACGAAAATGTGTTCTCTATATGCATCGCCCACGCCGGCTGGTTCACGCCTCAGTACGCCGACATGGACGGTAGAGAGTGTACGTTAAGTAGACAAGCTTTGAAAGGAGACGAGGAATTAGTGGTGAATGAAGAGAGGAAGAGGAAGAGGAGGACTTAAAAACAATAGTGTGGGAGAAAGAAAAGCAGATAGAATAACAATAGTAAATTCAGAAATAGTGTAAGATTTATAAATTGGAAGAAAATGCACGTTAAGTGGACATGACTTGAAAGAGAGGAAGAAAAGACGAGGAGATGATCGCTGAAGAATGGAGGACGAAGGTAAAGACAATAGCAGAGGAAGAAGGACTAAAAGGGGAATAACAATAATGAATTAAGAAAATAGTATACGATTTCGAAATTTGAAGGATATGTAGTTACGTGGCCGGGCATGGCTTAAAAGAAAGGAAGAACAGACGAAGAGATGATCAATGAAGAATGAAAGACGAAGGTAAAAACAAGAGTGGGGGAAAAAGGAAAGCAAGGAGAATAACATTAGTCATTTCAGAAAGAGTGTAAGATTTAGAGATTGAAGGCAAATGTACGTTAGTGGAAATTAGTTAAAAGGAAAGAAGGGAAAAACAAGGAAATGATGAATGAAAACAGAAAGACGAAAGTAAAAACAATATTGGGAGAGGAAAGAAAGCAAGGAGAATAACAATGATGAATTAGGAAATAGTATGTGACTTAGAAATCAGGTGATGAATAATGAGATGTTATGGAAGATGGGAAGGAGGAAGGAAAGGATGACAATGATGGATGCGATTGAGGATTTTGGAACTCAGTGACGAATGAGCAGAAGAGAGAGGAGGACGGAAAAAAAAAAGAGAGGATGACAGCAACGAGGACAACAATGATAACAAGACGGAAACAAAAAACAGAGTGACTGAAGAAAATATATAAAAGAGGAACCCATGAGAAGAGATGGTAGAAAAAATGTTGTAAAATTAAGCAAAATGATGAGGAAGAGGCAACAACAACTAGAAAGCTCTTTGAAAATCTGTATTCATGCTCACGATGGGAATAACTGTCTCTACTGTAAAAAAAAAAAAAAAAAAAAAGAACCACCGCAGGTCTCCCGAGGTATCCACTTACATAGGCACAAGGAATACAAATGAAGGTAATATAAAAGGGACAGGATATGAATCTCCTAACTCAGGCTACGGGATAAAAGTGTTAGATGTCAGATTTCCCAGAGTATGACATCGCAGGTCTCCCCGGGTGTTCAGTGATATACGCACAGAGAGAATATAAAACAAGATAATATAAATGGTACGCGATAGGAGTCTTTTACCTGAAGCTACGGGATAAAAGTGTGAGATGTTAGAGTTACTGGAGTGTGCCATTCGCAAGTCCCCCGGGTGTTCAGTGATATACGCACAGAGAGAATATAAAACAAGATAATATAAATGGTATGCGATAGTAGTCTTTTATCTGAGGCTACGGGATAAAAGTGTGAGATAGAGTTACTGGAGTATGACATCGCACGTCTCCCCGGGTGTTCAGTGATATACGCACAGAGAGAATATAAAACAAGATAATATAAATGGTACGCGATAGGAGTCTTTTACCTGAGGCTACGGGATAAAAGTGTGAGCTAGAGTTACGAGAGTGTGCCATCCGCAGGTCTCCCCGGGTACGTATCGGCGTGAGAGAGGAATATAAAGCAAGATAATAGAGCAAAATTCGGCTCCCCCTCCTCCTCCCCCTCCTTTCCCCGACCCTCCCTCCCTCATGCAAACACTCCAGAGAGAAACACCGAGGAAAGAGAACTGTGTGTGTGTGCTGTAAAGACGGCAGGCATGGAAATTTTATAGCGAACAATGGAGGCTGAGGAAGGAAGTAAAAAGAAACTCGATATACACTATTGCCTCTGTCTCAAGGTAGGGAAGAGTAGGAGGAAGAAGCGGAAATAGAAGCATAGAAACATGAAAGAGCAGGCAACAGATACAGAGTTCATTTATAAGGAGGCTACGTGCTTAAGTAACTATATATTCGTCAAGAATTTCAGTAAATTAAAAAAAAAGGTTTAATTACTGCTCAACGGACGGACGTAAGAAGAAAAAGAAGAAAAGGAAGACGAAGAAAGTATCGGAAGAAATAGCTGCCTTACCGCAAACTGAAACAATAATAAGAGACCAATAAGGTAGAGAGAGAAAATGGTAGAGTAAGAAGGAGGGGCGAAGGAGGACAGGAAGAAAGGAGGGAAGGAAGGAAGGAAGGAAGGAAGGAAGGAAGGAAGGAAACACACAGTACACACAAGCCAATCCCATCCCGCACACACACACACACACACACACACACACCCGTGGCGCAACTGGTTAGAGAGCCGCGCTGCCAGGCTTCACGGCCCGACAGGGCGGCGGTTCGAGCCCGCTCATGCCGGATCCTTTCCGTTGACTTGGAGTGGTTACTGTCCCCCCTTGACCAAGGGGGATGGGGTGTGTGGTGTGTGAGGTCCTGGCAGTACCTAGAAATCGACGATAAAGAGTACTTGCTCATGTCGGGAGGGTACCTGCTGGCGATTACGAGTCCAACACGTGATCAGGCCATGGTGGTGAATTACACACACACACACACACACACACACACACACACACACACACTAACACGCTCAGGCTGTGGCGAAAAGAAGGCTATGCACAGATGACCTACTGAATGTGTGCGTGTGTGTGTGTGTGCCATGCAGTAGACGTTCCGCTTTAATCCCATGCTCTTTCTTTCTCTTTATTCACTCATCTGACTCTTTACGAAGCAGACAGTCACTTCGCTTTCTTGCCCAGCTGTCTGTTTGTTCGTCTGTCTGTCTGTCTTCCATCTTTTGCGCCCATCCAAGCGTCCATCTGCCCATCACTCAGTCTGTCTGTTTCTTCTTCTTTTGCGTGTATGTTAGTGCGTGTGTGTGTGTGTGTGTGCTCGAGTGCGATATTTCTTCACATATTTCTATAATGTTATGTTTTTCCTCCCAGTCGCCTTATAGTTTCATTTTTTAATTTACGATTCACTGATTTTTCACCCTCCGCGAAATTTTACACACACACACACACACACACACACACACACACACACACACACACACACACACACACACACACACACACACACACACACACACACACACACACACACACACACACATGGGCTTCTCTCACCGTCATGTCCATCCTGGTGGTCCCCTTAGGCTCCCTTGTTCCCCAGTGCCCCCGTTGGTCCCCCGCGCCTCGCCTCACCCGGACACACAACACAAATGCAACGGGACTCCCTCAACGCGATGTCCTGTTCAACAAATTATAATCACCACCACCACCACAGCCTCTTCCCCTCTTGTTTCCAATCACTTCAAAATATTTCCCGGATCCGAGCAGCAGACAGGATGAAGGCCGGGACTGGCTCTGTCCTTCACCACCCTGGGAGATGCATATTACAGACCGCTGACTTGTGTCCGCCGGGAGATTAGTCGGGAGGGAAAGGGCAAAGTGTTGTATTGTCGCAGGCTTTATGCTCTCAATTAAAGAGCCGTCAGCGAAAGGGCAAAGGACCAGATGGGATGTTCGGGGAGACGGAGGAGAAGGAATAGGACGAGAAAAACGAGAAACAGGACAGCGAGAAATGAGGAAGAAGAAGGGTAAGAAAAAAGATGACGACAAAGCAGGGTAGGAAAAGAATGAGGAAGAAGGAATTAACAATGTGAGAGGGAATAAAAAGAGAGAGGAGTAAAATGAGTGAGCCAAAAGACAACAGCGAGAAACATAAGAAAGAAGAGTTCGAAGAAGACGACTAAACAGGGAAGGAAAACGAAGATGAAGAAGAAATTGACAACAGAAAAGGAAAAATAAATGAGTAAAAAGAGTTAAAAATAGATAGTAATAAGACGACCGCGAGAAAGATGAGGAAGAAGAGGACTACGAAGACGGAGACGATAACATAACAGTGAAGGAAAACGAGGAGGAGACAGAAGAAATCGATTAGAAAGAGGGAAAAAGAGATGAGGAGTAAAAAGAGTTAGACGGAAAGAAAAATAATAATGAGACGACAGCGAGGAAGAGGAGGAAGAGAAGGAGTAGGAAGAAGACAAAAACGATAACAACAAAGAGAAGAAAACGAGGAGAAAGAGAAAGAAATCAAAGAATGAGACGAAAACGAAGAAAATAACGACTGAAATAAATAAAAAAAAATAGAGAAAGAGCAAAGAGAACAGTGGCGAGGGGAAGCAAAATGTGTTATGTCCAGGATTAGAATGCTGAAAGGCCGCGGTATTGAGATGGATGTTTCGTGGGAGGTGATAGAGAACAAAATACTGACGGCGAGGCACACGAAAGAGAAAAGGGGAAACAACGTAGAAAAGGAGGAGGAAAGGAGGAGGAGGAGGAATAGTAAGAGAAGGAGGAGGAGGAGGAGGAGGAGGAGGAGGAGGAGGAGGAAATCGATAAGGGTTAGAAGAAAAATGTGAAATGGTAATAAAAACGTTAAAATTAAAAAAAAAAAAATAGGAGGAGAAAAGAGAAGAATATGTACGTAGGAGAAGAGCGTAAAGGAGAAGACAACGAAGAAGAAGCAGAAGAAAATGAGGAAAAGAAATATAAAAGAGCCAAGAGGAGAAGCTGGAGGAGGAAGGAAGGAAGGGAGGTCTGGGATCACGAGGAGGAGGAGGAGGAGGAGGCGGAGAAGGAGGTAAAGGAGGAGGACCGGCTGGCGACAGGTATTGAAAAGCTGTGCAATATTGTTTTTGTGGCGGCGGCGAGGAGTGAAGGAGATGTTCCGCGACAGTATTTACAGCAACTTGCCTCCTTTCAGCCTGCCGTCGCTCGCAACTTGTCAGCGGCTGAGAACAAGACAAGTTGGAGTGTTGAGCCTCCTGCACGCGGGGAGAGAGACAGGGAGATGCGAATGCTTGTGTAACTGACTGGCAGTGTGTCTTGGAGGGTCCTGAAATCTCAAATCTACTACTTGGTGTTTGCATGTATGTGCGATGCTGGAAGGATGAATGGCTCGTGAGAGTAAGAGAAGCAGATACAAGGAGGGTGAGAAGCTTCAAGGCAAGAGTATTAGTATGTTAAAGGAGAATTCCACCTGGATGGAGTTTCTTTGAGTTCCAAGGTGTTAAGGCATGATGAGATTTATTTTTTCGGGTGTGAGCGCGTCAGGGTGTGAGGGAAAGGTGGAGGGTTGAGGACGAGACGGTGCAGTGAATGTGCGAAGGAGCTGGCAGTGGGAGAGGAAGGAAGGGAAGGGTTGTTCTTGCGTGTAGCTTGTTTGTATTAGGATTCTTACGGAGGGGAAGTGTTAGCATAAAGAGTAGATGAAGGGAGAGAGAGAGAGAGAGAGAGAGAGAGAGAGAGAGAGAGAGAACATAAGAACATAAGAACGTAAGGAGTCTGCAAGAGGCCGGTTGGCCTATACAAGGCAGCTCCTGTACACTCAACCCCACCTTACCTCACCATCCATGGCTTTATCTAACCTCTTCTTGAATGTATCTATGGTATTGGCACCTACAACATGGCTCCCAAGCCTATTCCATTCATTTACCACTCTATTGGTGAACCAATTCTTGCCTATGTCTTTGTTGAATCTGTATTTGTCTAACTTAAAACCATTGCTACGCGTCCTACCTGGCTCTTTTACTATCAAAATCTTATTGACATCCCCTTTATTAAAGCCCTTCATCCACTTATAGACTTCGATCAAGTCTCCTCGCAACATTCGCCTTTCTAGAGAGTGTAGATTTAAATGCTTCAGCCTGTCTTCATAAGGCAAGTTTCTCACCCCCTGAATCATCTTTGTCATCCTCCTCTGTACAGATTCTAACATCTTGATATCCATTTTATAATAGGGGGACCAGAACTGAACTGCATAATCGAGATGAGGTCTAACTAGTGCTAAGTAAAGCTTGAGGATGAATTCAGGGCTCCTATTGCTTACGCTCCTTGAGATGAAACCAAGTACTCTGTTTACCCGATTTTTAGCCTGAATGCATTGAGCCCTTGGACGGAGGTCAGCGCTCACTAGTACTCCTAAGTCTCTCTCACGACCAGACCTGCTGAGAGGAGTGTCATTTAAGGAGTAATTGTGTGAGGGATTGTTCCTACCTACACTCAGAATGCTACACTTCCCAACATTGAATTCCATCTGCCACTTCCCCACCCAATCATATAGTATGTCAAGCTCATCCTGGAGAACGCTAGCGTCCCTGTCTGATTGGATTACTCTACCGATCTTGGTATCATCTGCGAATTTACTGGCATCACTACTAATTCCTGTGTCCAAGTCATTGATGTAAATAATAAAAAAGCAGAGGACCCAGCACCGACCCTTGTGGGAATGCACTCGTAACACTGCCCCATTCAGATTTTTTACCATTGATTTGCACTCTCTGCTTCCTACCACTAAGCCATGCCCTGATCCAGTTCAAAACTTTCCCATTTACGCCGTGAGCCTGTAATTTTAGTAATGGCTGGTGATGAGGAGCTTTGTCGAACGCTTTACTGAAATCTAAATACAATATGTCATAGTTTTCATCTCTGTCAACCGCCTCAAATCACTTTAGTGTAGAAGGACAACATATTAGTAAGGCAAGACCTGCCCTTTGTGAACCAATGCTGTGAATCATGAATTAAACTATGCTTCTCTAGATGGTCCCGAATGCTCCCGGCTACAATTGGCTCCAACATCTTTCCTACAACTGATGTTAAGCTAATTGGGCGATAATTTGAGGTGGCTGACTTGTCTCCCTTTTTGAAAATCGGCGTCACATTAGCTACTTTCCATTGATTGGGCACATACCCTGAATTTACCGACATCTTAAAAATATCGGTAATTGGGCCACTGAGGACCTCCTTGCACTCTTTCAGAATCCGTGGAAATACTCCGTCCGGGCCCGGCGATTTGTTTTTCTTCAACCTACTAATCTCATCCTGAACTACCTGCCTAATGATGATCACATCCCTCAACTTGTCGTTCTCTTCGCCCTCATATACCTGAACTCTCTCCGGAATGGTTGTTAGATTTTCCTGCGTGAAAACTGAAAGGAAATAGTCATTCATCATTTGAATCATATCTTCTCCATTCTCAACGAGCTCACCTGTGTTTGTTTTCAACGGTCCAATTCTGTCCCTTGTTTTCGTTCTGTACAATTTGAAGAAGCCCTTGGGATCGCTCTTGGCCTCGTTGGCTACCCTAATCTCATAATTTCTTTTTCCTAGGCGGGTGTTCTTCACCAACCTGGCTAGCTCAACATACCTACCCCTGAGGTGGGTTTCTCCGTTCTTTATTTTCCTATAAATTCCTCTCTTCAAGCCAATCTCATGCTTGAGTCTGCGGGTCATCCATTTGGGGTCGTTATTTTCCTTCCTTCGTGCTTGGTAAGGGATATGCTGTCTCTGACCCTCTGCAATTACTCTCACTAAATTATTGTAGGTCGTTTAGAGAGAGAGAGAGAGAGAGAGAGACACAGACCCCATGGTCCAGACTTGGTGGTCTGTCCTTAAACCTAAGTGATTTTACATTAATCAGAAGACTCCAAAACGTTGCGCTTCTGCTCTAGTTGATATTAAGTTGAAGGAAGTGACGGTCGAGCTTATTTTTGAAGGAGTCAATCGTGTTACACTGGACCACTGATGGTGGAAGTTTATTCCATTCTCGCACTACAACGTTGGTGAAGAAAAATTTTGTGCAGTCTGAATTTACTTGTCTACATCTGAGTTTTACGCCATTGTTCCTCGTGCGCAGACTGTCATCGATCATAAACAATGTTGATCTGTCTACATTCGTGAAACCATTAAGTATTTTAAAACATTCGATCAATTTTCCTCGGAGGCGACGTTTCTCAAGAGAGAACATGTTAAGGGTAGAAAGCCTTTCTTCGTAGGATTTGTTGCGCAAGGAAGGGATCATTTTCGTTGCCCGACGCTGAACACCTTCTAATTTAGCAATATCCTTTGCATGGTGGGGGGACCAAAACTGTACCGCATATTCCAAGTGGGGTCTGACTAAACTGTTGTAGAGCGGGAGTATTACATCTTTATTCTTGAATACAAAGTTTCTTTTAATGAAGCCCGTCATTTTGTTCGCTTTATTTGCTGCATCGATGCATTGCTGTGAGAATTTGAGGTTTGACGCGATTTTGACCCCCAAGTCTTTGACGCATTGAACACTTTTGAGTTTAACGCCGCGCATTTCGTATTCGAACTTCTTATTCCTCGTTCCAACTTGAAGGACCTGGCACTTGTCTACGTTAAAGGGCATCTCCCATCTATCCGACCAAGCTGAAATTTTGTGCAAATCCTCTTGGAGGCCTTGCCTGTCTTCGTCAGTGAGAACCGAGTTACCAATCTTTGTGTCGTCTGCAAATTTACTAATGCGGTTATTGAGTCCAACATCCACGTCGTTGATGTAAATAATGAAGAGCACTGGGCCAAGGACCGAGCCCTGAGGGACGCCACTAGTGACAGGCGCCCACTCTGAGTTAAATCCGTCAATCACTACTCTTTGTTGTCTGTTGCTCAACCAATTCGCGATCCATTGGTTTACTTGACCGTCAATACCTATTTGCTTTAATTTGTAAAGTAATTTATGATGCGGAACTTTATCAAACGCTTTCTGGAAATCAAGATAGACTACGTCCAGTGATTTGGTTACGTCATAAACAGTGAAGAGGTCGTTATAAAAGGTTAATAGGTTTGATAGGCAGGATCTTTTGTTTCGGAAGCCATGTTGTGAGTCCCCAATCAATGAGTGGCTTTCAAGGTAACTCACAATTTTGTCTCTAATTATGCCCTCAAGTAGCTTACCTACAACCGAAGTTAGACTAATGGGCCTGTAATTACCTGGTACTTTTTAGTCTCCTTTCTTGAAAATCGGTGTCACGTTAGCCTTTTTCCAATCTGAAGGACCGATGCCTTGTCGCAAGGACATATTGAATACGGTTGTGAGGGAGGAGAGTATTTCGCTCTTCGTTTCTTTCAGCAGAGTTGGATATACTTTGTCAGGTCCAGGACTTTTATTTGTTTTAAGTGAATGGAAAGCTTTAAGGACTTCATCGGTTGTTATTTCAAAATTAGGCAATGCATGCTCGAGATTTACAATAGTACTGGTGTTGGTGGTAGCGAGAGGAAGACTGTTAGTATTAAACACCGAGGAAAAGTAATTGTTTAAGAGGTTTGCAATGTGTTGGCTGTCAGTCACTAGTGCACCGTCGCTGTTTGTTAAAGGTCCAATACCACTTTTGATCGCCTTTCTGTTGTTTATGTAACTGAAGAAAGATTTCGGGTTATTTTTACATTTGGCTGCAATATTTTCTTCATATCTACGCTTTGCCTGACCTACTAGTCTTTTTACTCGTCGCCTGGCATCATTATAAAGTCTAATGTTCTCGGGCGTGCTTTGTTCTTTCTTTAACCTGTAAAACAATTTTCTCTCATTGACTGATTGTTTAATTTCGCTAGAGAGAGAGAGAGAGAGAGAGAGAGAGAGAGAGAGAGAGAGAGAGAGAGAGAGAGAGAGAGAGAGAGAGAGAGAGAGAGAGAGAGAGAGAGAGAGAGAGAGAGAGAGAGAGAGAGAAGCAAGAGAGTCGGATGAGAAATGTTAATTAGTTTTGCTCTCGTAGATTTTCCGCGTAAACGACGAGACATAACAGCAAGGCAACAATAGACGGCGACGCAGACAACAATGGCAGCAGCTAACAAACAGGATGAGCGCTGAAACAAAAGATGCAAGACAAATAAATATCTAGATCAACTCAGCCCCCCAAAAAAAAGGAAGAATGCGAAATACGATAACATTCCGCCGCATCATCTTTCCGACGCAGCATAAACAAACGCGAGGGAATCAAAGGAGCGTCTTAGTTATGCTGAGTGGATTTGTGTCGCCCGAATATTCCGCTGCTTAATGGCGCGACGCACTCGAGGCGGCGAGAATAGCGGCGAGGGCCTCGGGGACGCGCCGCGCCTCGCCACACACGCATTCAAAAATATGACCCACAGCCTCAATTCTTGCTTATCAACTTAATGTAAATTAGCTGCAGGTCGCGGCGGAGGCGGCGGCTCTTTTGCTTTCTTGTTACTCGCTTGGAGATGCGGAATGGCGGGATGGCAGACTTTGCTGTTTTACATTTTATTTAGTAGAAGGGAGAAAACATGTTGAAAAAAAATATCATTGATCGATGCTCGTAAAGAAGAACCAAATACTCCGTGAGCAAAATACCTCTTGAAGAAAATGTTCTTCGTGTGGTGCTCCGGTGTTTAGTGCGTTTAGTAAAAGGAAGAACAACAGATGAGGGGAAAAAAATCATCACTGCTTGGTAATCGTAAACAAGAACCAAATATTCCATGAACAAAATACTTCTTGAAAAAATTGTTCCCCGTGTGCTGCTTTGTAGTTTAGTCCTTTAATTAAAAGAAAAAAAAAGATGCTGAAAAAGAATCATCACTGCCTGATACGCGATAACAAAAGGAGAGAAAAAATCCAGGAACAAAATACCTCCAGATATAAAATGTTCCACGTGTGCTGCTTAGTAGTTTAGTGCGTTTTGAAAAATTAAGAAAACAGATGTTGAAACAGTAATCCCTCACTGCTAGGGTAGGCGGTGGCTGAGCGGTTAGCGTGCTGGGCTCACATTCACCACGCCATGGACAACATCGGTTCGAATCCCCACGCTACCACCTGGGATTTTTCAGTCACCGCCGAGTGGCCTAAGACTACCCACATGCTGTCCAGAAGACCACCCATCAACCCGGACCCTAGAAGAAACCGTCCAGTGAATCAAGAATGAGTTCCGCGGGGCAGCATGAGCCAAGAACTGGCGCCACTATAAAAAAAAATTGACTGCGCCACGACGGGCTTGGGCCGACCATCTGGCTCCTGAAGAAATCCTACCGGCGCTATAGGCGGGAATGTAAAAAAATTATAATAATAAATAAATTAATAGATGCTTGTAAACTAGAAGCAAATATTCCATCAACGAAACACCTACCCAAAAATTATTCCTCGTGTGCTGCTCCGTAGTTCAGTCCGTTTACTCAAAGAAAAAAATAAGTGATGAAAAAAATCTACAATAACAAGAAAAAAAATTCCATGAACAAAATACTTTTTGAAAAAAAATGTCCCGCGTGTGCTGTTCCACAGTACAGTCCGTTTAGTAAAAGGAAGAAAAACAGATGCTGAAAAAACAACACTACTTAATTCTCGTGAACAAAAACAAATACTCCGCCAACGAAATACCTCTTGAATTTTTTTTTCCCCGTGTGCCGCTCCGCAACAACGACCAGTATGCCTCCTGGAAACAAAAGAGGCCAATCATCATGCCAGTCTGAGGGTTGCTTGACTGACGTCCGGTGCCAACAGAAGTAAAGTTGATGGAAGGTGGAAAACACGCTCGTTCTTTTTAGTCGCCGTCCGCTAACGCTGCCGCTCACACGCACACTGGCGGAGGACCACCAGGAAGCAAGTCACCGGAACGCGCCGCCAAAATATACAGTTTGTTGATGCAGTACCCGCTAAAATTCACCTATGCCCCTCTCCATACACACAGACCCCTCCCCACCTACCCATCCCATGCGTGTTATTTTATTCGTTATTTGTTTTCTGACCCCTTTTTTTTTTTTACGTAGCTGCCTCCCATTTTCCAGCCGTGGCAGCAGCACCGACGGCCCTCTAGTCTGCCGCGCCCTCCGTCCCTTTCATATTTCTCACCTGGCCGCGACGCAACACCTGTGAATTTCCACGACTCATACCTGATGGCCGCCGAGACACGCCTCCAGTTAAAGGAAACCAGGGCGGAGAGAGAGAGAGAGAGAGAGAGAGACGGGGTTGGGGATATCAGCTATTTGTCCTTTCATTGCTTTGAAGGGAAACGTCGTGTGCAGTGAGATGGCACGGTTGTAGGGGGCTAAGAGGCTTGAAAGGGAGAGTAAGGCTGGAAGGGAAGGTGTGCTATCTCTCTCTCTCTCTCTCTCTCTCTCTCTCTCTCTCTCTCTCTCTCTCTCTCTCTCTCTCTCTCTCTCTCTCTCTCTCTCTCTCTCTCTCTCTCTCTCTCTCTCTCTCTCTCTCTCTCTCTCTCTCTCTCTCTCTCTCTCTCTCTCTCTCTCTCTCTCTCTCTCTCTCTCTCTCTCTCTCTCTCTCTCTCTCTCTCTCTCTCTCTCTCTCTCTCTCTCTCTCTCTCTCTCTCTCTCTCTCTCTCTCTCTCTCTCTCTCTCTCTCTCTCTCTCTCTCTCTCTCTCTCTTTCTTGTCTCTCTCTCTCTCTCTCTCTCTCTCTCTCTCTCTCTCTCTCTCTCTCTCTCTCTTTATTATTTTTACGTCGTTCCAGTAGCATATGTTCACTAATGCACTTTCAGGGCTTAAAATATCACTTTTCTTGTGCATTATTTCAAAAGCCCTTTACACTTGTTCACTGTGTATTTAGCATCACTAGTGGTGTGGGGCATGTTCTTCGCCACCTGTGAGCAGCCACTTTTACCTGCTGGGTGGACATATCCCTCACTGTTGGCCCTGCTGCAGTGAATGTGTTCCACAGGCGGGACGCCCTGGAGATGAAGGTCCGCTGGTGCTGGCTGGCGCGTGACCTCGGCACCCCGACCTGCTCGTGGCTGGAGAGTACCGTTCTCGTATCTCTCACAGCCTCTCGCGGGGGGAGCCTCAGTCTCGCCAGGTGTGGTACTCCTTGTACCTGGGCCTTGTGGAACACCACCAGCGCAGCGACGTCCCGGCGGTGCT
>NC_066529.1:16735349-16737849 GCF_024679095.1 Eriocheir sinensis
TGCTCGTGATAATGAGATGGGGAGGGAGGACGAGAACGAGGACGAGGAAGAGGAGGAGGAGGAAGTAGAGGAGGAGCTGAGGATGAAGAGGAGAGGAGGCAAAGGAGTCACCATCATCATAATCATCAGCATCAATGGACATCAACAGCCAAACATTCTGAAAAAGGACGAAAGAAAATAATTAAACCTTGTGTCTCATCGCTTCCCTTCATCGAGAGAAAGAGAGAGAGAGAACGTTCATGACCTTAGCACAACATACCCGTGACCCGACTTTGACCTTTCCTCTCTCTCTCTCTCTCTCTCTCTCTCTCTCTCTCTCTCTCTCTCTCTCTCTCTCTCTCTCTCTCTCTCTCTCTCTCTCTCTCTCTCTCTCTCTCTCTCTCTATCTCTCTCCCTTCAATGACCTTCTTTGACCTTCGTTGACCCCGGGAGCGTCAGGCGGTTGACAGGACCTTCGCGCCTATAAATAATTCTTCAAGTAAATATGTAAGAGTGTGGCTTTTGTGTCCGGTCTCAGGAGGGGGAAAGAAAAGGATAAAGAAATGGGAGGTCGAGGAAAAAAAGTGTATGAAGTGTAGGAGAAATATAAGCAAGAGGGTCAGGAGGAGGAGGAGGAGGAGAAACAGGAATGGGCGAGGGATAAAGGAAGGAAGGGAGAAAGGGAGAGAGGGAGGGAAGGTGAGAATAGGCAGAAGGAAGAGGGAGGGAGGGAGGGAAGGTGAGACTGGATAGGAGGAAGAGAGAGGGAGAGTAATAATAATAATAATAATAATAATAATAAACTTTATTTTCCACTAAAAAGTGGTTATTCTAAACATCTAAATATACATGGTAGGTTATACATATAAATATACATGGTGTATTATACATCTAAATATACATGATAGAATATACAGAAGGCAGTAAAGTAGATAATACATTCATGCAGAGGTCAACAGCTTCTTTTTAAGAATTGATTTTAATGTGGTCAGATTATGAGAGTCTTTTATTTCATTCGGTAGTTGGTTCCATAATTTAGGACCTAATACATGAAAGGCTCTTGCACCTGTGTCGGTGTTGGTTCTCGGGACGTAGAGATTGTTTTGTTGTCTTGTTGTTGAGTCAGTCATATAGTTAACAGTTGGGAGAGAGAGGATGTGGTCTGGGTAATCCTTTATTTTCTGCTTAAACACTTTTGTTATGAGGTTAAAGGTGATTAGGTCTTTGATTTTAAGCCATTGTAAATCTTTAAATAATGGAGTGACATGATCGTATTTCCTGGCTTTCCCATCTGCCACTTTTATCGCGAAGTTTTGTAGTTTTTGCACTTTGTTTATTAAAGTTGAGTTTGTTGTCCCCCATATTGTGATGCCGTATTTTATGATGCTTAATACCAAAGTCTGGATAACCATTAAGCGTGTTTCTTTGTTGAAGAGATCTTTGTGTCTGTTAATGAAATTTAAGGTTCCCATTGTTTTCCTAGTCATTTCATTTATGTGTCTGTCGAAGGTCATGTGTGAATCCAGATGAAAGCCAAGGTTCTTAACATGGAGGAGGGGCTGTATAACGCCATCGGCACATCTGATGGTGGTGTTGTTAGGTATGTGTGCCAGGAGTTGGCGTGTGCCTAGGAAGATACATTGTGTCTTACTGATGTTTAGCTGAAGGCCGTTCTGTAGAAAATAGGTTCTTATTTGTTTCAAAGTGATCTCAGTTTTATTAATTAAAGTATTTATTTCGTTGATATTACCGCTGTGGAGGAACTGTGTGTCGTCAGCGTATTGTACTAGAAGGCAGTTATTGATATAGGTAGATATGTCATTTACATGGATATTGAATAATGTTGGGCCTAGTATTGAGCCTTGGGGGACTCCAAAGGCTACTGATTTCTTGGATGAGACGATGTCTTTGATGCGGACTGACTGTGACCTGTCATCGAGGTAATTATCAAACCAGTAGGTGTCAACATTAATCTGTTGAAGTTTTCGGAGTAGGATGGTGTGGCTGACACTGTCGAAGGCTTTAGAAAGGTCGCAGAGTGTTAAAAGTGATATTTGTTTGTTATCTATATTATCATAAATTTTATTGGTAATGACTTGCAGCGCTGTCTCTGTAGAGAGTTTTGGTCTAAAGCCGTGTTGGGTTGGAGAGAGAAGTTTGTTACGTTCCAGGAATGACATTAATTGATTGGCAACTACCTTTTCTAATATTTTTGAAAAAATTGGAAGTAGAGAGATGGGACGATAATTTCCTATTTCGTCTGGGTTACCATTTTTATATAGTGGGGTGACAACAGCATTTTTCCAGGAGGCAGGAAAAATGCCTGTGACGATTGAGGTATTTATGATGGTTGTGAGGTAGAAGATGATAATTATAAGGGAGAGGAAGGCAGGAGAGAGGAGGAAAAGAGGAGAGTGAGGGAGAGGGAAGGGTAGGAGAAAGGAGTTGGACTAGGAGGAGGAGAAGAGGGTTTGTGTAAAGCTCTTGGTTAAGTGGAAGATTAAGAGGAAAGAAAGGTGGG
>NC_066529.1:16740349-16742849 GCF_024679095.1 Eriocheir sinensis
CCGTAGGGGAACGGCTGGCTGTCTCGAGAGAGACCCGCAGCAGACCAAGAGGTGAATTGCACACACACACACACACACACACACACACACACACACACAGACACTCACTTTTTAGCATATTTACTATTAGTTTCTTGTATTTTCAATTTGTTTATTTTCAGCCTAACGGCTGCCTTACATTAATAAACCTATTATTATTATTATTATTATTATTATTATTATTATTATTATTATTATTATTATTATTATTATTATTATTATTATTATTATTATTATTATTTCTATTTTTCTCTTTTTTCTTTCTTTCCCTTTCTTTTTTTTGCTCTTCTTTCTTTCTTTCTTTCTTTCACTCTTTCAAACACACACACACACACACACACACACACACACACACACACACACACACACACACACACACACACACACAACAGGTATACGTGAGTCACCTGTCGCTGGCTCCTTCTCGTCCAGTCGAGGTGGAGTGTTTCTCGTCACCTCGCTGCCGCTCACAACGTAATACTGGTGTGACCGATCGATTACCGCCAGCTGCATGTGTGTGTGTGTGTGTGTGTGTGTGTGTGTGTGTGTGTGTGTGTGTGTGTGTGTGTGTGTGTGTGTGTGTGTGTGTGTGTGTGTGTGTGTGTTTGACAGTTTGACAGCGAGGGCGAACGAGAGAGAAAGAAAGTAAGGAAGGAAGGAATAAAAGAAACAAAAAAGTAAAAAATAGAGAAAGGGAAAGAAGAAAAGAAGAAAAGAAAGAAGGAAAGAAAAAAGAATGACTGGTAAATAGACAGAGAAAAAAAAGAATGATTATATTTTTTTCTGAAGGTTCCTATCGTCCACTCACAGAGGTAGTCGGCCTCCCAGACCATAATTATCGCTGACGGCCTTGTAATAAGGTCTGGTTATTCACGACAGACCGAACCAAGTGATCACGGTGACGAGGAAAAGAGAGTAGTTAAGAAATCAACGGACCAGACAGACTGAACCACACAAAGTAACGGAGTGGAGAGTGAAGAGCAAAAAAACAACAACAAAAAAAACAGGGTAAGCAGAGTAAGGAGTAGAGGGTAAGGAGCAAAGAGTAAAGAGAGTATTGAAACAGACGGACTGAACTAAGTAAAGAAACAGAGTGAATAACAAAGAGTAAAAAAGACAGAGTATAGAGTGAGAAGTAAAGAGTAACGTGCAAAGAGTAAGATGAGCAAAGACATAGAAATACTGAACCAAATGAAGAAAGAGTAAAGAGTAAACAGCAAAGAAACAGTGAAAGATAAGAAGTAAGGAGCAAAGAGGAAAAAAAAGTAAGGAAATGGAAAGACTGAACCAAGTGATCACAGTGACGAGGAAGTAGTGAAAAGAGCAAAGGAACAAAGGAGCTAAAGAATAGTAACCTTTTTTCGTATCCCTTTGTCAAGACAGGTAAATGTGTTTGGTTATAATGATTGTGTTGGGTGTTTATGTCACGATGGGATTTAGGGTCGTGTTATAAGACATTCCAAGAACACCTATTTGACAAGGCTTTCGTAGGATTTGTTAGCATTTCCAGGAGTTGTTTTATGACCCTGGTGGTAGTTTGACCCTTCATCTGTATCATGAACCTGAAGAAACACTCATTACAACCCGACTGGACCCCCTCTTTAGCCTTTAGAAATAGCTGGTGTGAGAAGCGAAAGTATCTTGTAATACCACAGTAATTTTTTTTTTAATGGAATGCTTTCATGAGAATTTGCATGTACTATCCCTCACCACCACCACCAGCGTTAACATTCATCATCATTTCTTCGTATATCACACCAGTATTTCTTCTGATACCCTCATCACTCGACTCTTACCAACATACGCGAGCAACCATTCCTTCCCCTACCACATCACCACCGTCACTACCACCACCAAGGCACTATTTTATCGTCATTACCAAACCACCAGCACCTTCGTTCCTTCCCCTCCCACACCACCACCGTCACTACCACCACCAAGGCACCATTATATCGTCATTACCAGCACCTCTATTCCTTCCGCACCATATCACCAACACCAACATCAACCCCATCACTATCACCGCCAATACACCACTTTATCGTCACTACCAAACCACCAACACCTCCATCCCTTCGCACCGCATCACCAACACCATTCCCACCATCACCAACACCTTAACATCATCATATCGTCATTACCAAACCACCAGCACCTCCGTTCCTTCCTCTATCAAACCACCACCAGCACCACCATTCCTACCATCAGCAACACCACATCATCATATCGTCATTATGTTCTTATGTTCTTCTTATACCACTAGCACCACCATCCTTTACTCTATTACACCACCATTCCTCTACCTCGCCATCAACAGCACTACAATACCACCACGACTCCTCTTCTTCTCTGCCGTAATCTCTGCTGGGGTCGGCCACTCTTGCATGTTGTCCCCAGTATCGTCTGTCCTCTGCATCCACTTCTGCTGCCTCATGTCTCTCAATTATGTCCCTCCATCTAA